>NC_090245.1:64265598-64275315 GCF_037325665.1 Littorina saxatilis
TGTTTTTGATAAGCTCCTTTAGTTTCCTGGTGTGCTTCAAAGAATGCTCTCATCAACCAGAAACAGATAAATCTAAAGCATATTTTAATTAGTGTGACTTGCACACTAAGTTGTATCATGTTATTATGAAATATAGTGGTCTTTTTACAGTGATTCGCGAAGGCCTCTTCACTGGTCCATATTGGGCGCCCAGGCTCTATAATGTGGACCATTTTTGATTTTTGTCTGTATTTAATTTTTGCTGCATGTCTATCAAAGCTAATTTACTCTAATTAGGCCTAACGATTACCTAAGAGAGAAGGACTACCAAACAAAAAATGAAACTTCTTCGCAAGAAAACAAGCTAGTTATCAGCATAAAACAAAAAGTGGTCCATATTAGGAGCCCTTCCCCTTCATATACACACACACACACGCTCGTACGCACACATGCACGCGCCTGTGACCTTGTTAATTGAATATTCGGGCATCTCACCGTTAGGTTATTTCTTTCCTTCATCGCCGTCGTCTTCGGTAGCGGCGAGTATGGTTAGGACCATGCCGTTTCAGCATGTTCATATTTTGGAGTACTTGCTGTTTTCCTCCCTAATAAACTCATCGTATTAATGAACATAGAAGAATGCGTAGCGTAGTGTACTAGCTGTTATATTTCAGTAAGACAATTAGCTAGACCGTTCATCGGTCTGACTTTTGTAACTGATTTATTTCAGGGATGCGGAAATACACTCGCCCGCTCGCCCTTTGCGAGTGGAGTAGATGATTTGAAAATTACAAATCACACAACCAAGACAAATTTACCCCAGACACTAACTGTGACCTCAATCAAAGGATGACAGCATAATTATTTTTTGTGAACTGGAGACTTATTCTCTTGATAGCTCAGTGGATATTTGTAGTAGTGATAGATCTTCTCCGGCAAACATTGTCATGCTGTGACCTTGAAATTTGAGGCAAACCAGCCAAGTTTAATTTGTGGCGTGTCTGAAGATCGTCAAAAACTTCAAGTGTGTGAAATTTTGTGGTATTTACTTCTAAAACATCAGAGAAATCCTCAATGCTTTACGTTTTTATCAATCGAATATGTCCCCGCTGTGATCCAAAAATGTGACGAGGGTCAACCAAACTGGGGTCATGTCGGGTGATCATGAGACACTAGAAGTGTGTGTGTGTGTGGGTGTGTGTGTGTGTGTGTGTGTGTGTGTGTGTGTGTAAGTACGTGCGTTCTTGCGTGGGTGTGAGTGTGTGTGTGTCTGTTTCTGTGTGCGTCCATAAGTGTGTCTGTGCGTGCGTGCTTGCGTGTGTGTGTGTGTGTGTGTGTGTGTGTGTGTGTTAATGTGTGTGTGTTAGTGTGTGTTAGTGTGTGTGGGTGTGTGTGTGTGTGTGTGTTTTGCACTGAGGCATTAACTGGTGTTCCAATACAGCGAAGATCACGTTGACCCCGACACAGCTGGCGCTGGAGCCCTCAGGTCACGGCACGGTGACGGTGGCGTGCGCTGCCCTCGCCACCACGCAGGTGAACACTCTCATGCACAATGCGAGGCGACATTTCTAACTCAACAATCAGAAAATCCAGACTTTTTTATGAAACGTTTATCAAAGAGAGCCAATGGACCCTCGAGAAATAACAAAACAAACATAAAAAGAAACATTAAAACACGTGTTATAGTGGCATTGCCCTTGGTCTGTTTATGCTGGCTGTGGGACAAGGGAAGTAATCAAGAGCCTACACACTGGGCAGTCTTGTCAGCCACAATAGGTACACCAATATCCTCGCACATTTGTCTGAAATGTGTGCTGCGCAGTCCCTGTACGAGCCATCAAATAGAATAAAATCGCCAAGGATGTGGCTCATACGTGGAACAGAGCGTGTGTTTTTTGCTGCCCACTCTAGAGCTGTACTGAAACGTTCAAAAATCTTGCAGCTTGAGCTACAAGGGGGACGAAGGTGGGTAAACAATTGCCAGAATAACTTGAAGAATTGTGAGATCTAAAATGTGTGGGCGCTCCCAGATCAAGTGTTGATTAGCGAGTGACAGTTAATTAACTATATGTCACCTGAACTGGCGGTCCAATTGGCTCTTCCTTATCAGACAACTGTCTCTCTCTCTCTAATTGGTTCTTAATTACTGTATCCCCCCTATAGGCCACAATAACAATTTAACCCGTGCCATCATAAAAGCTTTTGCGGAACCGCAAAATATATTTGTGGCAAGCGTAAACGCCTATTTTGACTTTCACACGTTTCATTTACACTTTCAAAAGACTTAGATTTTAAAGTAGCACAACAAGAGACGTGCTTTGAAACTGGATGAAATATTGATTCAGAATCAACTCTCTTTACAATCTTCTTTGCTTCACTTACGAAAAAAAAGAATGTATAGATCAAACGTTTAACAGCGCATGACTTTACTTGATCATATTTAGTTCGCAATATTTTAATTACTAGTTAAACATTTAACCTTCATCGAATCTTACTTTGGACTACACAGTCTAGACGATGTGGGTCGTGTACGACCCATACCTTCTAAAGAAAGATTCAAAAAAAAAAAAAAAAGTGTGAACCATACACGACCCACGCCATCCATTTACGTAGCATATAAACATGTCACGGCATCTTTACAGAGTATGGGTCCTACACGACCCACGCAGACTCCGATCAGTGATAAGCACCGTAACATTCCTTCTTAAATTCCATAAGGGTCGTAGCTGACCCATATCATCCGCACCGTGTGGTTCAAATAACGCCATTTTTCATTTCTTTCTTTACAAACATAATCCTGGTAGTTGGAAAGTTCCTGTGGTGTTTGAGGACTACATGAAGTCTCCAGCAACATTGTTTACTATTGCTATAGATATAGACACGTCTGTGAGGCTCAGGGGTTGTCGACGACCCATGAAGAACGATCAATGTAGGTTATATTAATATAAACTCTCTTATTGCTTGGTCTTATACTCAGGTGACGGGGATGACGCTGAGCCGTGTAGGTGTGTACAGATCGACGAAGGTTAGATTAATATAAACTCTCTTCTTTCTTGGTCTTACTCAGGTGACGGGAATGACACTGAGCCGTGTAGGTGTGTACGGATCGACGAAGGTTAGATGAATATAAACTCTCTTCTGTCTTGGTCTTACTCAGGTGACGGGGATGACACTGAGCCGTGTAGGTGTGTACGGATCGACGAAGGTTAGATTAATATAAACTCTCTTCTTTCTTGGTCTTACTCAGGTGACGGGGATGACGCTGAGCCATGTAGGTGTGTACGGATCGACCCACCCAGTGCGGCTGGCGGAGGCCCCCAACTTGTCACGTGGTTGGGATCGTGTGGCCATCGGGGACCGACCTGACGTTGAGACCAACGGGGACGAGACGCAGCACTACTTCCGCTACACCATGAACAAGGCAAGGAGTCGGCAGGGTAAACGTGTCTATTGCTTGGTTGGTAGATTGGTTGCTGGGTTGTGTGATTGGTTGGCTGGTCAATTGTTTGCTTGCTCGCAGATTATTGGTTATGTGATTGATCGATTACTTCCTAGCTCGAATGATGGAATCGGCAGAATCAACACCTATATATGAGTATAAACCCAAGCTTTGCTTGTGATTAGTAATTTTAGTTAAAAAAATACAGACTTCAGAATGTCTGATCTAGTATTGAGAAATGTTATCTCTATCTACTTGAATCTGCCACAGAACTAACATTCTGATGATTGTCTTTTACTTGCAGGCAACTTGTTTAGATGCTGGTCGGTATATATGTACCCTTGCTTACGTGGGTGGGACCAATAGTAAGAAAGACGAGGCCAACCTCCCAGTTACAGGTTTGTGTTGCTTTTATGAAGATCATATTGTCGCGAGACTAAATGAGTGAAAAGCAGACGTAAACTATCAATCAACAGACCTAGGCAACGATTCTGGAGTAAAGGAACTGAATGATAGAGACAACAAAAACCAACGCTTCCAATAACCTAATAATTGACTGCGACAACCAACAACCAGCCCTCACAGGGACTGAATAATCGAGATAGCAAGCAAAAAAATCTTACAGGGATCAAATAGTCAAAACAGCAAACAACAACCTTTTTCAGGTGCAGAATACTCGATCGAGACAACAAACAAAACCACTTTTTTTCTTTCTTAATATTAGTAAGTTCGTGACCGATTAAAAACATCATAAGAAACAATAGTAAGAGGTCGAACACATTTTGTTGTTTGTGTTTGTTTGAAAAGATAATCATTTTTGTGACATCAAAAGTAAGATTCACAATTCAAAACTACGCTCTTTTTGTGTGCTTACGTATATCAATCCAATATGCACATGTAAATGCACGAGTCAGCAACTTTGAACAACGGTATTAAACTATTTGGATTTTTGTTGGCGCATGGCTTGAAAATAATACGAACGATTACAAACACGGTTGCTGTTAATTGTCTCTTGCATTTAACATATCATTCGAGCGTGTGGACATAATGGAGTGTGTTATACGCAACGTTACAGTGATGCCAGCAGAGGTTCAGGTCAAGGACCAGGACACCCACGTGATGATCACACCAGACGATCCCTCCGTCAACCTCTCCTGCTCGGGCTCTGTGGGCACCTTGCACGCTGCAGAAGAGGTGAGACTGTGCACACGCTTTACTCATGGTGATTGTTGCGGTGCTGCTGCTGCTGCTGCTGCTGCTGCTGCTGCTGATGATGATGATGATGATGATGATGATGCTGATGATGATGATGATGATGATGATGATGATGATGATGATGATGATGATGATGATGATGATGATGATGATGATGATGATGATGATGATGAATTTTTGACCACTGTCTCTGTGTTCGTCTCTGCGCTAAAATGCACAGACGTGTACTTGTTTTGGACAACTATCACGACGATGACGACAACCACAACATAAACAATAGCAATAACACCAACAATGGCAAGATAAAATGTTCTTATCCTCGAGAAGATGAAGTTTGAAAATATGTGCAACAAACACACAAAACACACGCACGCACACACACACACACACACACACACACACACACACACACACACACTCACGCACGCACACACGCACACAAGCACGCACGCACGCACGCACGCACACAAGCACGCACACAAACAAACCAGAAGGTTCTAGACTTGGGGAATGGAAATGTGCACACAGGTCCGGTGGGTATGGGAGGTAAAACCCATCGCGGAAGAGTCAGACGTAGGGTGGCAGTCGGTGACCCACTCCCAGGTGACAGTGACCATCGAAGATGACAGCGACCCGTGTTCGGTCGTCCAGACGTCCACGCTATCCCTACAGCCCGCCCTTGACAGCGACAGCAGCAGCAGCTGGTCTTACCGCTGTTATGTCAAGAAGAACAACGTGTCCTACTCCAGCCTGGCTCTCATCTACCAGGTGGACGTCGTTGTGGGGAAGACTGAAGGCATCAACTCGACTGCTCAAAACGTCAACGCGGACAACGGTGAATGATTAAATCAAGATCGTAAGGGGGTAGGGAGAGGTTTTCTTTCTGTGCAAGGCAGGGGGGTAATGTCTGCTGTAGTAGTGGATCGTATGCAGTGAAGCTGACAATGTTGCCCTGGCCGGGCTATGTCCTGTGAAAGGAACGGGTGCATATTGTCTGAATTGGCCGCAGTTGGTGTAAGACGTAGGGGTGTTCATGTTGAGGGAACATGTTACGTATACGCCCCTCCGCCACTCCCAAAAAGTTCGGATGCACTTAAAAAAAAATTTTATGCAGTGTTTTCTGGCTGAGTTTCAGTGTGGCCAGGGGAGCAGAAATGTTACTTTGTTTATTCAGTTGATGTAAATGAGTACATAAAGATTGTTGTGGTGCGGCCTGCCCTTACTTTGGTGTAGTGGAAATATAGATAACATCGTCGTGGTCGGTGTTGGCTTGTGCACACTGATAGCTGGAGAATACACATGTACAATATCGAATATATCTGATTGATCGAGAGGGTTACAAGTATCATAAATGACACTAATATAAATACGGTTGTGTACATCGTTGCCACAAGGGTGATCATGCTTTTTTGTCTGGGCATCTTGTAGGCGGCAAAGCCAAGAACGACTTAATCAAGTGGCTTCTGGTCTTTGGCGTGGGCATCCTCGTGGTCATTCTCATCGGTGCCGTTGTGTTTGCTGTCCGGACAGTGGTTCCCAAAGCTGAGAGTAAGACTGCAGCATAGCACAATAAGTTTGATGTCGTATTAACAGAATTGAGTGCGGCGATGCTCAGTTCGGTGATGAGCAACTAAATAGGTACCGTCCACTGTGGCAGAGAAACATAAACATTGGCACCAGGCATAACACGCAGCGCATACGTATGAACTTGCTGGAATTACATAGCTTCTTGTTACATTTTGCACAAACATGAAAAAATCAATCATGTTGGATTTTTGACTTTGATTATTGATCATTTATCATTAAAAGGCAGGAGTCCACCTCACTTTGACCGCCTTATTTACAAGGTCACAGCGTCACTCCCTCTAGTCATCACATTTCAACAAAGATTGTGCGGATGTTCTTTTGGGAGAACTCAAAAATTCGTACATCTTCACCATCTTGGCACATGTCTTAATGTTTGGTTCATTTGAATCACACTTAAATGTCGAACTCAAGCTAGTTGTATTGTGTTTGTTGTTGCACATCTAGGGCAGCTACTATGACGACGTCAACAACAACAAACACAGCCACACTATAATCAAAAGAGCGTGGGTGGTTCAGAAGAGTCCATTGCTCGAGGAGTCCAGACTACTCAACAATTAACATTTCAGAACAAGAGTAAACAACTAGCTTACAATGAATATGACTTCAGCAAGGAGAATAGACTTCATGTTATGATTTTATGACTATATGGGGGCCCGGTAGCTCAGTTGGTAGAGCACTTGACTTGTGATCCTAAGGTCGCAGGTTCAAATCCGGGCCGGGACGGACACGGGTCAACTTTATGTGCAGACTCAGGGACGGTATCCATGTTCCACCCCCGTGTCGCCACTTGGGCACGTAAAAGACCTTGGTCATTCTGCCATAAGTGCAGTTGGCTGAATACACCTAAACACGCAGACACCTGGGTAGCGCGACTCTGTTGTTGCTAGCTTTCCACTGGGAGGAAGCGACCCGAATTTTCCAGCGATGGGACAATAAAGCAATGAAAATGAAAAACGAAAAACGAAAAGTATATGATGTACGTTTACAACAATCTTCAAGAAAATAATAACGGAGAGAGAAAGTGAGAAGGGAGATACAAAGACAGGGACAGAGAGATAACGAGAGAGAAAGATAGAAAGGAAGGGGGGGGGGGAGAAGGGAGCAAGAACGAGCTCGAGAAAGAGAGAGAGAGGTAGAGATAGCGAGAGAGAGATAGAGAGAGATAGTGAAATAGAGAGAAAGAGAGAAAGAGAGAGAGAGAGAGAGAGAGAGAGAGAGAGAGAGAGAGAGAGAGAGAGAGAGAGAGAGAGAGAGAGAGAGAGAGAGAGAGAGCGGAGGCCAGACAGACAGACAGAGACCGCGAGAGACAGACAAATATAGATAGGCAGAAAAGAAGCGGTGATGGGCGTGGCTGATGTCGCTGATTTTCTGTGCCCCTAGAAATAACGGCCGAGGCAACGAGGCCAATCCACAAGCACACCGCCAGGTCCTGGTCCACGTCTGGAGCCACTCAGGGCAGCAGCATCGCCATGCCAGTCTACAACAAGCATCCCCAACATGGCTTCCCTGACAGCGAAGAGTCCAGCAATTCCTCCGTCTCCTCTTTTTCTTCCGGAATGCACGCTTCCGGTGGCGTTGGACACCATTTGCCTAGAAGCGGCAGATCATCTCATTCTAGCTCACATCAAATACCGAGGCGCACGAAAAAACAAAGAAAGAAAAGGAAGAAAGAAAAGAAGAGGAGGAGAGTGGATGAGAATAAAAGCGATTCTTCAATTGCTGAAAGTAAGGACGACAACGAAAACGAGTCAGACGGCGATAATGACAGCGGGTCGGATGATTCAGACGACGAAGACACGACAATCTACGACGAGGAGCCGAAAAAAAAATATCGCTCGCATAGTCTCTCCCACATGTTTGCCGACGGCGCAATGTGACGTTCTAGCAGCAGTTAGCAGAAGTCTCGGACAGCCATTTCAGCACCTGACTTTTAACTAACTATATGATTAGCCACTGAATCCACCTACACACGTTAATGTGATACAAGTGAATAGTGCCAGCAAACTGAAACAGATTGAAAGTATGAACTTGCTCTGTTGATTTGAAGTGGGTTGATGTAAAAACAAGTTCACTATTCGAACATGAGCCAAACACTGTTATTCTTCAGAAAACAGTAACCCAATGCTTTATTTCCTTTCATCCACAATGTATTAAAGGCTTACGATTGCGAACGTTTTATTGAAGCGTTATCTGTCTTGCTGTGTGCCTTGCGAGATGTATTAAGACTGTTCTTTAGCGAAGAACCTCTTGTCATTTCCGACGATACAATACGGACACTTCTCGCTGTATTGTCTTTGTACGAATCTGCTACAACGTGTCCGATCCCTCCTAGTCCTTTTGGATGTCGTTTCTATCACACCCCCCATCAAAATAAACGTGGAAACGGGACGGCGTATTGAAGAAATAGTAGCCCAAAATGAAAAACATCTTTCCAAATTGGCGCCTGCGCGCAGATACATGCATTCATGACCCATTATACCAGATGACCCCCTAAAAGATGCCTACCTCATTTTTGGTGTACACTAACTTCAGATGAGGGATGATCAGTTCACAAAGTTTCAAGTTCGTAGTTTTGACCTTGAGTGGTAGCCACAATCACCGGACTTAAGGCCTTCATATGTTTACCTTTGATGTTATCCGAAGAACCTTGCATACAAAAAACAACAATCTTATACAGCAATTATAAGCTGTCTGGAGAGTTTAAATTGGGTGAGTGTGGCTACTGTTCAATTTCAAAATGCGTTTTGTTGAATAGATTTACGAATTTGGAACTAAATTTCGAAAGAGCATACAAGTCAGACCATCAATTTTGACATACAACCTGGACACTTTGTGAAATGATCATCCATTATTTGAACGTATGAACACCAAATGTGAAGTTATTTGCTGACCACATGCTGATGTTATTACCATTTTCGTGTGTGTGCGTTTTTAGGCCCCCCCCTCCATGTCCGTGTGTGTACTTTGAATTATAAATCTGCAAAAACGCTGCCTTTACTCGCATTACAACCTCCGGCTTTGCCAGGTAATACACATGCCCTCGTTGATTATTTCACACACACAAATACACACACACACACACACACACACACACACATACACACACACACACACACACACACACACGCACACACACACTGCACACACACACACACACTCACACACCACCTGCACACACATACACACACACACACACACACACACACAAATACACACACGCACACACACACACACACACACACACACACACACACACACACACACACACACACACACACACACGCACGCACGCACGCACGCACGCACGCACGCACATCAAACGTGTATTTGGATGTATGGTCCGAACCCATGTTTTAGTTTCTGTAAGAATAACAACTTCGTCTTCGTAGCTCTGAAGAGGAAAAACACCCCACCTTTGGTGTCAGAAAAGTAAACTCTTCCGACTGCACAGGTCAAGCTACTGCACAAACAACTTCTTTTTCAGAGTAATAAATCCT
>NC_090245.1:64275515-64293015 GCF_037325665.1 Littorina saxatilis
CACCTATTGTGATCTATGAAACGTGACAGACACACACACACACACACACACGTACACACACACACACACACACACACACATACACACACAACCACACACACACACACACGTACACACACACACACACACACACACACATACAGTCCCCTCTCGTATGATCGTTATAAGCAGTTATGATAATTCTGTGTTACAACAGTACCCGATACCAGCACGGTTGGCCTAGTGGTCGTGGGTTCGAACCCCGGCCGGGTCATACCTAAGACTTTAAAATTGGCAATCTTGTGGCTGCTCCGCCTGGCGTCTGGCATTATGGGGTTAGTACTAGTGGTTGGTCCGGTGTCAGAATAATGTGACTGGGTGAGACATGAAGCCTGTGCTGCGACTTCTGTCTTGTGTGTGGCGCACGTTATATGTCAAAGCAGCACCGCCCTGATATGGCCCTTCGTGGTCGGCTGGGCGTTAAGCAAACAAACAAACAAACAATACCCGATAAGATAGGAAGGCTGTGCGAATTGTTAGCCAGAACGATCTGGGATAGTAAAGAATGGATTATTATTCATCTGTTATTACTGCCATTACGTCCTCATGAATTAAACTTGAATTCCCTTACCATTTGTTTAGCCTCGCTTCCGGCGGAATATCCTCAAGAGTCCATTTGCTCTCAAAAGGAGTATTCGCGATGTTTGCATTTGTATCTGTTTCCAATTTGTTATCGAATCCACAATCATCGGGGTAATTGCACAGAATATGAGACTGCAGTTCATAATGAGTGCAAAGCGAACATTAAGAGAGAGAGAGAGAGAGAGAGAGAGAGAGAGAGAGAGAGAGAGAGAGAGAGAGAGAGAGAGAGAGAATAGGGAACAGGCATAGCGGGCCTTCGCGATGCACGAGCCGCGCCGTCACCATTCCTCTGTCACTGTAGCATGCAGCCGGTCGAAGTGACCTCTTATCACTTCACGCGCTGCTCTTTCCTCCGGCCATTCCTACACACCTTGACCCTCATATCTCCGATGCATCAACCGTGACCTTCCCCAATCTAACCCCCCCTCTCTCTCTCTCTCTCTCGCTCTCTCTCTCTCGCTCTCTCTCTCGCTCTCTCTCTCTCTCTCGCTCTCTCTCTCTCTCTCTCTCTCTCTATATATATATATATATATATATATATATATATATATATATATATATACTTAGGGATTGCGCTTTTATGAGGCATATTTCGATTTTTGAGTTTGTTGTGGGGCAGACATTTTTTGTGGGTCGTTTATAATGCCCCGCAATAATACCATTGCTAAAACATTGTTCTGGGTCATCTGTTTGTCAAGAGCATTTTGGCTCACAATAATGTTTCACATCGGTTTATATACAAAACTGAAAAATGATTAGCTCCCTTACATTGCCTGTGCCGAAACTCTAATTTTAGATTATTACATCATAGAGCTAAAAATAGCCACCAATAGATGAAGCTTCCGGAGCCTCTTTTTGGCTGTTGCGAGTCGCGCCATGTTTGACGAACCAGAAACTGAGAGGACGCACTGAAGGCGGCAAGGTATGTATTGCTTTATTTCGATTCCGGTAGAATCGTAAGACAAGGCCCCAAATTCCGAACTACGGATTGAACATCTTCTACTACTATTTTGCTTCAATCCGTAATTTGGGGAGCTGATCCGGCTCGTGAATTTGGGGCCTTGTCTTACGATTCTACCTCGCTGATTCCTAACTTCTTGGAATGTTTTCAATAATGATTATTTTCAAGACTGATTTGCTCTATAAATGTCTTAGCGCACTGTGATTGTTTCAATAACGATATTGTCAGTAACGACACTAGATTAGAACGTTTGAAAAGGCACATTTTTCTGCCAGCGTTTGGATAAACTGGACAGGTCGAGTTAGATCTACTCAGTTTGTGTGTGTCGGCTTTGCACTGACGGTTTCATCGCCGACCATGCATTTTAATATTTGATTATCCTCTGTACCGTTTAATAGATTAGCAACTAACAGTATGAGTTACAGTTGTGCGAAATCTACCCGTTAGTTTCACTGAAGTTAGCATGGGGCAAAGCGGCTAGGAAAAGATAGGGCCAGTCTCCGGCACGCCCGTACTCAATAATCCGGTCGGCGATTTGGTTCCGGACCGCAGGGTCACGGGTTACGGCAAAGTACGTCGTTTTGAGTGGTTGGTTGTGGACGATACTGACCGGTAACACTAGCAGATACATAGGGCTAGACTGAGGTGCATCGCTATTTTTTTCGCCAGGTCGCGAGAATTCCGAAAAAATAACTTGAATGCAAACGAAATTTTGTCATTTTTTTCTTTTTGCGATAGGGCGAGTGCACCACCGAAATTAGTTGAGGAGAACGTAGTCGGGTGTTTCATCTTTCATTAGCAACTGAAAAAATAAGGGGAAAGTTCCGTAAAGGTTCCCATTTAAACGGAGGAAACGACCTACCCCCCTCTTCGACAAGTACTGAGTTACAGAGAATGCCGAAGGCTTCCGAGCGAGAGTCACGTGACCCGAAGTTGTTTTGTTGTTCCGACAATGTGGCACATCTGCGCTTTTCCGACGCTTCACACAGCATATTCTGCGTAAGGACACTTTTTTTTCAGAAAGATGAAAGTCCAAATCGCCGAAACTGTTCTTGGGTAAGTAGGCTACAGAATCCAACAAAAGAAATGGCTGACGACGATGCGAATGCATTGGCGAAACCGAAAGTGAGAAGATGCCATCATAGCGGAAGACAGCGAGTCGGATTGCGTGTTGAAATGATTAGGCTGATTCGTTCGCGCTGATATTTTTCAAACTGGCAAACGAAAGAAACTGTGCTGATGGAAGTTTAGTTTGAATTGAAAGTGAAGCATGTTGACCAGTTGTGTACGTAGTGATGGGGGGGGGGGGGGGGGGGGGGGGGGCGGCACTGTGTTGACTCGACTCCGACACGAACAGAGTACACAGTCAAATTGGGAAACAGGTGCGATATTGAATAAATATAATGTTTCTATAATTATGCCCTTCAAAGGATTTTTTTGGGTATTGTCATTTTATCACTTTGATATTTCACATCTCATAAAAATTACCAATTAATGTGTTTTATTATGGTTATTACAAATACAAGTTACAACAGTCATTTTCTTATGTTTGGTCATAACTTTATATGCATGAGTTTAAAGAGGGAAAAAAGTAAGAAAAAGCATTGGCTGGTAATTACACAACAGAAAGCCCACAACACTGTGTCTTGCAAAAGTGGGGGGTGGGGGGGAGGGGGTGAGGTTAAGGCAGCAGCAGCTTGAGTGCATGAGGTAAGTAGTTAAAGGGATCAAAACCAACGCAAAGACAGTATTGTAGTTGAAAAGGTACTGAGTGGACACAACAACAAATAACTGATCATAAATATATTTACATGTTATATCAAAATCAATATTTTAATTTTATAATGAATGGACCAGTCATTTTGGTCATGCAGCTTTTATTTCAGTTCAGCATGTTCATAATTATGCAGCAGTAGGGAGGTTGACATTGTTAGAAATTACCTTCGAGACAGTTTTTTGAGTCACTTGAGAAAAAGTGACTCTATGTAATCGGTCAGTGTTAGTCTGTCCGGCCGGCCGGCCGGCCGGCCGGCCGGCCGGCCGGCCGGCCGTAGACACCACCTTAACGTTGGACTTTTCTCGGAAACTATCAAAGCGATCGGGCTCATATTTTGTTTAGTCGTGACCTCCAATGACCTCTACACTTTAACGATGGTTTCGTTGACCTTTGACCTTTTTCAAGGTCACAGGTCAGCGTCAAAGGAAAAATTAGACATTTTATATCTTTGACAAAGTTCATCGGATGTGATTGAAACTTTGTAGGATTATTCTTTACATCAAAGTATTTACATCTGTAGCCTTTTACGAACGTTATCAGAAAAACAAGGGAGATAACTAGCCTTTTCTGTTCGGCAACACACAACTTAACGTTGGGCTTTTCTCGGAAACTATAAAAGTGACCGGGCTCAAATTTTATGTGAACGTGACTCATTGTGTTGTGAATAGCAATTTCTTCCTGTCCATCTGATGCCTCATATAATATTCAGAACTGCGAAAGTGACTCGATCGAGCGTTTGCTCTTCTTGTTTTATTTTACCTAAGAATTGTTGGAACAAAGAAATGCATCAGACTCGGTATAATGTGCCTAATATATATATAGGAAGATTAACCAGATCTTATTTTTTCATATTTGAAAGATGATCCTGATTCAGATGTGGAACAACCATCAACAAATAAGAAAAAAATTAGCAGCAAAGTCTGGACATAAGAGCCAGAAACAATAACTTTTGAAGGTTCACTAAGTGCATCAAAAATCAGAATTTCACGCAGATAAAAAGGTCCTGCTACACTTTTCTGTGTGACTTCCTACCTGGTAATCTGTTCTGTTGTATGATATTTATGACAAGAAAGCCCTTTAAATCAATTACAACAGGTTCTAGATGAAATTGTGTGCAGGATAGGTTGTAAAGGGCGCTGGTCACTTTTTCAGCAGAATTTGTCAGCAGTTTTTAAAAAAATCATAAAAAAATCAAATATGTACCGATCTTCAAAATTGAAACTGCTTTACAATGCTGATGGCTTGGAGAATGTAGTTACATATAAAAAATTCAAAAACATTCCAAAGAAAAATATGGTTGCCCCATGCTACTGAAGTATTAATTATTGGTATAAAAAACATGTACCGAAATGTTCTATGCTCCCCAGGGGAACAGCCTCGCTTTGGCAAAGGGCGGAAGAATACGCTCTCTGGAAAAGTTAGCATACTCCAAGAGTGCTCTAACAGTTTTAAGCGCATTGCCATTAAATTGATTAATCAATCAACTGTTTCACATTAGTCATGTGACACCAGGACTTGCTGACAATTATTAATATACGCTGTAAACAACGAAATAAAAGGGAAGTCATCTTTTTCTGAACTGTAAGTTATTTTTGACAGACTTTCAAACTTGACGTTTTGGTTTATTATAAACATGCGCGGAAAAACGTCAAATAAATTAAATGCAAAAAATATCATATCTCATGAACTGTTTGTCTCTCATACACAATTTTGGTATCATTGGTCATGAAATACAAAGTTATTTGCAATGCAAGTGGAATCTGAGTGGTGCTAGTGAATTCAAAATTCAGTTTGGAATATACAGGTCTGCTACTTGATGTGGTAACATACATTCACCATAATTTACTTCTTGTATTTTCTCCAAATATCTTTTCTTCGCAACTGAGTTCAACTACGCCTTTTCATTGTAAATTGTTATAACTAATATAATAACGTAAACTGACTGCGGCGGAAGTAGCATATGCTGATAAGATGGCGAATAGCAACAAAAACACAGTTAAAATCTCAAAGACTATAACGTTCACAATGTTACATCATTGTGCAAAGTAATACCCACGGGACCGTTATAATTAAGGCAGCAAATCTAGAGCGAGTATTTATGGATGTATTTTAGGTTTTTATCATAATTAAATATGTACAGCAATGTCATTTGCATGCTTCCAGCAAGCGGTCATAGACTGCAAAGTTTTCTGATCGTCCGGAAAATTTTACTCCAAAGTAGACAAATGTCTGGACAATCCTTTTCTCTCTTTTGTTTGTTATGTCACGATGCCGCATGACTTACATTGTCCACAAGCATGCCTAAAACAGGAAGTTATTTTCTCTGTTTCCCCCTCCCTGATTGGGTCTCTCTCTCTCTCTCTCTCTCTCTCTCTCTCTCTCTCTCTCTCTCTCTCTCTCTCTCTCTCTCTCTCTCTCTCTCTCTCTCTCTCTCTCTCTCTCTTTTTATTTGGGGATTTATTTATTTGCTCAAGAAAAGGAAACATGGGCTTTCACTTACTGATAACATTTACAACTGTTCACAGTGTTCAGGTTGTGTCGGTGGTGATGGCCTGCACTTATGGAAAAAAGATGCTGGAGGCATCTTTATTATTAATGAAGACCAATGCACCTGTTCCTTTGTCGTCCACCCGAGCACCTGCTCCTCCTTCATCAACCCAAGCACCTCCGTCATCAACTCGAGCACCTCCGCCATCCACCCGTGCACCTGCTCCTGCATCATCAACCAGAGCACCTGCTTCTCCGTCATCAACCCTAGCACCTGCTTCTCCGTCATCAACCCGAGCACCTGCTCCTACATCATCCACCCGAGCACCTGCTCCTGCATCATCAACCCGAGCGCCTGCTCCTACATCATCAACCCGAGCACCTGCTCCTCCGTCATCTGAAGGTTTGTATAAAGTAATATAATAGGATTTTGTTTACATTTGTACGTCCGAAAGCTTCTTAAAGAGTGCAATCTGTCTTGTTTTAATAGCACAAAAAAGGGGGGGGGGGGGGGAGTTTAAAAAAAAAAGTGATAGTCTTTGCAATTGATTGTTTATAAAGTGCCAAAGGTGTACTTGATGAGAACTCTCAATAGATGTTTTGTGTGAACATGGCACTAAACATTGCCTAATTTTGAGTCCTGCAGAATATATCTTGAGAGGTGCCCCAAGGCTTGCTGAGTAGGATGGAGCCATGTGGTTGTTTTAAAAGTTCCTAAAATTAATAGGGTGTGTAATTTTCAATTTTTGTCAATTTTACAGAAGACTTAAATCATCATCTGATACTTGACAATGCATCTTCTTCTTTCCCAAAGACAACTTTTGTTGTTGCATTGATTTTATCGTCCTCGGCGTAGACCATGGAGACCCATTTGGTAGTCATGTGGTCTGCTTCCCTCCTCCTTCTCTCCCACCCGCTCCTCTTCTTCTTCAGTTCTTGGGTGTCCATTTCGGGACCTTGTAAACTTGCTGATGATGTAGAGTAGCCGGTGTAGATTTCTGTCATACTGGTTATTCTTAGTGGAAGCTTGTTGTTAATTCATTCGTTGAAGGTCCCTGTCTGTATACTTCCACTACTTCCGCTGGTCCGGATGAAGGGGGGGCGGTGACCGGGATAAACGACTTCCTCCGTCCACGCGCAGCGCCCCCTGAAGTGTAGCAATGTAGTAGTTGGAAGATGTTGGATGTCTCGAAATCTTAAGTCTTGAGATCTTGGCCTTTTGACGTCTTGAATCTTTACATCCTGACAGGCTGAGATCTTGGTATCTTGTTGATATCTTGAAGTAGCTGATTTGCTGCTTGTCGATGAAGCTGTTGCTGTTGTAGAACCCCAAGGTTGTAGTCAGGGCCACGGGGGTCCATCTTGGTGCTGTCGACATCTGCGCCACTCCCCCTTGAGTCCGAAACGGAGAATGAGGCGCTGACTCTGATTAGGCACAACCAGGACTTTCGTAATTTTATAATGTAGACATTGTGGACCAAAAGTGCTGTCAGAAAGCTTAATTTGGATTCACATTAAATCACCACGGTGGCCAAGTGGTTAAGGAGCCCGCCTCGTTTGCGGAAGGTCGTCGGTTTAAGCCTTGGGTAAGAATCCCGAAGACATTAAAATTGGTATTCTGGCACCTGGAGTCTGGTATGGAGTTAAACATTAAAATAGTATAACTGTCAAAGCTGCGCACTGTCTATGTAAACATTATTGACTTGGATTTTTTTGTCTAATTAGACTAATGAAGAAAGGTGACAGTGTGACGTTTGACAGCAATAAGAGACATTATATTTTATAATGCTGATGTTAAATAAAAAAAACCAAGAAGATTGTGTAAGCAAATGTTTCTTGTTAATTTCAGTTGACGGTGTAAGCAAGGTGGAAGATTGGTTGGAGAAACAGATTCAAACTTCAACTTCTGCTGAAGCTTCAAGTTCAAGTACATTTTTGGTGAATGAGTTTTTCAGATTTAACTTTTAATCTTTAGAAGTTTTGTAGACACAGACATTAGTACATTTATCTCCGCTTATTTAGACCGTGGTTATTTTAACTATACCCGTTTAACGCTGCCAAATATTTTGGGTCTCAAATTTTTAACACCATGTGTTGCATCATTCATCAAACCCTCCAATGCAACCATGATACGCTTATTATGACCATTTTTGGCATTTATTTCTGGTGCCCTTGTCATATTAAGCGGCGACAACTGTATTTATCAATTTAAGCTTCTTCTGTCTTGTGTGTGGCGCACTTTAAATGTCTAAGCAGCACCGGCCTGAGATAACCCTTGGTTTTTAACTTGGCGTAAAGCAAACAAAGCTTTTCTTATGTGAAATGAATGTGGACATGCTTGGGAATGGCAGGGTTTTGGTTTCTTCTCCATCCTCTTCGTGTGTGTTCGAGTGTGTAACTGTAACTCACCAAGTTGACCAACCTTCTGTTTTGGCGCGAACATTGTTATGCCCGCCCATAATTGAGAGTGCCGTCTCCCATTTCAGCATAATGCCTATTGCACCTTGACCTAATACATTATTGATTGAAATCAGTTTTTGATTTATAATGATGATCAACTCCCATATGTTCTTATCTTTTATCAAGCAGCCAGGTGCCAGTCCTGCAAGTGAAGAATCAATAGCTGACCACACCTCTCTTGACTCGGATTACAAGCCGGATTTAGACCCAGATTCAGAAGGATCTGAAGTTGAAGCAAGGTCGTCGGTTTTTGACCCACTGGAAAGTTGGGAACCGAAGGAAAATAGGTTTAAAAAAGTCACTGTAAGTATCAAGCCCTGTAAATTGTCTACTTAATTTTGTTAAACTGTGCTTTTGTTATTCCTAATTGCACCTTGACCTAATACATTATTGATTGAAATCAGTTTTGATTTATAATGATGATCAACTCCCATATGTTCTTATGTTTTATCAATCAGCCGGGTGCCAGTCCTGCAAGTGAAGAATCAATAGCTGACCACACCTCTCTTGACTCAGATTACGTGCCGGATTCAGAAGGATCTGAAGTTGAAGCAAGGTCGCTGGTTTTTGACCCACTGGGAAGTTGGGAACCGAAGGAAGCGGGTTAGTTTTCTTTCTTAAGTTTGAATACCACATTGTTAACTCAACTTGAAAGGGATATACATCTTAGAAGAAGGAGAAATGGGCAAGGCCAACATTTTTTTATCTGTAGGTTGTGATTTTTTTTTCCCAAGATAGAAAATAACTATTAAATGACACAAAGAGACTGCACTCGCTATACACAGACTAAACACTGTCAACACATTCACAAAACAAAATATGACAAAGACTGATAGAGTATAAAATGGTTGTTTTACCTGGTCTGACATTTCCATGGAGTCTTTATGACCTTGTTTACTTCCCCCCATTTCTTTCTTCTTTTTACATTTAGTCAAGTTTTGCGTCACCACAAGCATGTGTGACTTTACCACCTGACTCGATCAGGAGAAATTGTCCGATAAGGGTTACTTATAGCAAACGACTCCGACCTTGGGACTTTAGTATTGAAGAATAAAGTCTGCTTTGAGAAGTAGGATTTTGAGACTGATAACCTAGAAGCGAGTCAAATTTATATCTTCGCTGCAGTAGTGAATTCACAAAGTGAGGTTAGTCGAGACCATTAGTCAAGTAATGTGCAGCATAATCCTGGGTCCTGGATCTATTTGTCTCGGCAATCCTTGTTCTTTGCACCCTGTAACATCACTAGGCTAGGCCCAGGGCAAGTAACCTTCCCACATGGATCCCATGTGGGCCCCTAAGTGGGATCCCACATGGTTACGTTGTGGGAAGTTTCACATGGGCGCCATGTGGGATTTGATTACGACTTCTAGTGGGAGCCCAGTGGGAAGTAAATGGGAAACGGGGGGGACACGACTGGGAAACGGGTGGGGCACGAGTGGGATCAGGGTGGGAAACGAGTGGGATTCAGGTAGGAAGCGAGTGGGATTCAGGTGGGAAGCAAGTGGGATTCAGATGGGAAACAAGTGGGGTTTAAATCGGAAACGTGTGGGACTTCTTCTTAATTCTTCTTTTTCTGACTTCCATAGAGGACTGGGTTCTTGCGAACGTCTCAGAGTCCTGCGAATTTAAAAATCATCAATGTATAAAGAAAAAACAAACCAAGAATAACTGATACACACAGATACATATTCAAGCACACACACACTAGTTTTTAATCACTCAAATCAACTTGACGCTGTATTACGAGCGCGCCCGCAGCCACGTGGGAAAGCCGTGTTGATGTGTTCATCAACCTTTGAGTTTGACAGTAATCCCACGAATCGTCTTCGCTTTGTTGAATATGAAGCCGCCATTATAGTACTTGGTGTTCTTCAGATGTAATCTTTGATCCATGCACATGCAATACTCGCGCGTACGGAACGTCGTATTCACAGTCTATTCGCCGGCAATTGTAGCAAATTTCAAACACTCTCAATCGGCAGGCTCAACGCGGAACTGAACAGGGCAGAATAATAGTCCCGCAGTGAAAACAAAAATCCTTGAAAACATTTAGTCATCACGTGAGTAAATAAACCATTCTAAGAGACAACAGTTGTTATTAACAGAACTGCAATAATTACACACATATAAAATACTTCGGTGTATTTTGAATGATAGTATTCTTCAACGTTTGCTACAAACGAGTATAGTGTAAACAGCGTGTGCTGTGACGTCACCGATCTTGATGGGGCAACTTGCAGACTCGCGCAGTGTGACTCGCGCTCGCAGCGTTGGAACATTTTCCTCGCACGCTGTGTGGGAACGAAGAGGGAATTCCCACTTTTATCCCATTTCTGTCGAAGTGCAAGCTTGTTTCCCAGAGACTAAGGGACGGCCCGGGTCTATACCACTTTCTTCCCACAGCTTTGACTGTGGGAGGTCTGTGGGATGGGATTGGGCCCACTCTCCCATCCTCTTCCCACTTATTCACCACTGGGAAAGGGAATTCAATATGCAAGTTACTTGGGGGTCTACGACAGCCAAGATGCATTGGTAGCATATTGTCATGATGCAAGATTGTCAACCTAGCACAGAAAAGATGGCTGGCCTGAAAAAGTTCGGATTTTCATTCACTTTGTCCAAGCTAGGCATCTTGCCAAAGCTATAGCAGCAGGGAGTGAGTAAGTTAATGTGGCATATACTGAGTGGTAGCTTATCACGTCCCACTATTTTAAATAATCCCCATCTTCTTGCTATGATGAAAACTGTAGTATTCTTGATTACACAATCCACCAAGCTCTTTCTAGTTGAATATCTGAGTCTGTAGGCCTACTGAAGGCCTTAGGGGAGAGAGTGAGGATGTGTTGTATCAGTGTGTAAAGTTAAATATGAGTCTGTTGTGTACCTGAGTGGAGAGAGTGATGATGTGTTGTATCATTGTGTATCTCTTTGCATATATATATATAATAGAAATAAGGCCTGTTGTGGAATTTTCCATGTACCTATGTGTTATGGGGCATATACATATCCGAAATATTACCTTTTGTGGGTATATATGCCCCAAAAAGATATATGCCCCGATAAAGACATGTATAGATTAAAGTGAATATTGCCTGTTATGGGGTTTTCCATTTGTCATTGGTGTATGAGCCAAATTAAACAATATTATCCCTCCATGCATGCTCGACAGACCATGAGGTCGCTGAGCAGACTTGATCTGTGTGTGTGTCAGTGTGTCTGTCTCAACTAAATGGCGTGCGTGTTGTCGAAGGTCGCCACACTTTGTGCTCAGAAGTGTACAATTGGGGGCACAATTCAAGGGGCACTCAAGGCAGATTATTCCTAGTCCCGTTTTCTTTTCCTTGTAATGAGATATTAATTGAGTAATGCAACACAACTCGTATTTGGATGCTTAGTATTTGTATAGTTTTTATTCTTTCTAAACAGATATTGAAGCTGAAAGAGAGGGTCCTCCGACCAAGGAACAACTGAGACGAGCTTTTGAAAAAGGTATGTAAATGCTATTCTATTGCAAATACTATACCATACCTCACGTCAAATAGCCCTCCCTTCCTACCCGGCTGATGCGAAAGAAGGCTTACCATGCTTAGGAAAGGAAGGCTCTGCGCATGCGCAGATCTGAAGGGAAGCTACTCGCTTTTCTAGGGTTACAGTGATAATTATTACGCACAGATGTGTGTATCTGATGTGTTTTTAGGCCAAAAGACGCTCTGCATCACGGACCACAGAGACGCACAACATTTGACATTTGAGCTATATGCATGGATTTTGCACGGACGCATCAAATTGCCAGCCAATGCGTCACCACAAGCATGTGTGACTTTACCACCTGACTCGATCAGGAGAAATTGTCCCATAAGTGTTACTTATAGCAAACGACTCCGACCTTGGGACTTTAGTATTGAAGAATAAAGTCTGCTTTGAGAAGTAGGATTTTGAGACTGATAACCTAGAAGCGAGTCAAATTTATATCTTCGCTGCAGTAGTGAATTCACAAAGTGAGGTTAGTCGAGACCATTAGTCAAGTAATGTGCAGCATAATCCTGGGTCCTGGATCTATTTGTCTCGGCAATCCTTGTTCTTTGCACCCTGTAACATCACTAGGCTAGGCCCAAGTAACCTTCCCACATGGATTCCATGTGGGCCCCTAAGTGGGATCCCACATGGTTACGTTGTGGGAAGTGTCACTTGGGCGCCATGTGGGATTTGATTACGACTTCCAGTGGGAGAGTGGGAAGTAAATGGGACACGACTGGGAAACGGGGGGGACACGACTGGGAAACGGGTGGGGCACGAGTGGGATCAGGGTGGGAAACGAGTGGGATTCACGGGCGGAAAACGAGTGGGATTCAGGTAGGAAGCGAGTGGGATTCAGGTGGGAAGCAAGTGGGATTCAGATGGGAAATAAGTGGGGTTTAAATCGGAAACGTGTGGGACTTCTTCTTAATTCTTCTTTTTCTGACTTCCGTAGAGGACTGGGTTCTTGCGAACGTCTCAGAGTCCTGCGAATTTAAAAATCATCAATGTATAAAGAAAAAACAAACCAAGAACAACTGATACACACAGATACATATTCAAGCACACACACACTAGTTTTTAATCACTCAAATCAACTTGACGCTGGATTACGACCCCGTGCAAAAGCCGTGTTGATGCGTTCATCAACCTTCGAGTTTGACAGTAATCCCATGAATCGTCTTCGCTTTGTTGAATATGAAGCCGCCATTATAGTACTTGGTGTTCTTCAGATGTAATCTTTGATCCATGCACATGCAATACTCGCGCGTACGGAACGTCGTATTCACAGTCTATTCGCCGGCAATTGTAGCAAATTTCAAACACTCTCAATCGGCAGGCCCAACGCGGAACTGAACAGGGCAGAATAATAGTCCCGCAGTGAAAACAAAAATCCTTGAAAATATTTAGTCATCACATGAGTAAATAAACCATTCTAAGAGACAACAGTTGTTATTAACAGAACTGCAATAATTACACACATATAAAATACTTCGGTGTATTTTGAATGATAGTATTCTTCAACGTTTGCTACAAACGAGTATAGTGTAAACAGCGTGTGCTGTGACGTCTCCGATCTCGATGGGGCAACTTGCAGACTCGCGCAGTGTGACTCGCGCTCGCAGCGTCGGAACATTTTCCTCGCACGCTGTGTGGGAACGAAGAGGGAATTCCCACTTTTATCCCATTTCTGTCGAAGTGCAAGCTTGTTTCCCAGAGACTAAGGGGGTCTATACCACTTTCTTCCCACAGCTTTGACTGTGGGAGTTCTGTGGGATGGGATTGGGCCCACTCTCCCATCCTCTTCCCACTTATTCACCACTGGGAATGGGAATTCAATATGCAAGTTACTTGGGGGTCTACGACAGCCAAGATGCATTGGTAGCATATTGTCATGATGCAAGATTGTCAACCTAGCACAGAAAAGATGGCTGGCCTGAAAAAGTTCAGATTTTCATTCACTTTGTCCGAGCTAGGCATCTTGCCAAAGCTATAGCAGCAGGGAGTGAGTAAGTTAATGTGGCATATACTGAGTGGTAGCTTATCACGTCCCACTATTTTAAATAATCCCCATCTTCTTGCTATGATGAAAACTGTAGTATTCTTGATTACACAATCCACCAAGCTCTTTCTAGTTGAATATCTGAGTCTGTAGGCCTACTGAAGGCCTTAGGGGAGAGAGTGAGGATGTGTTGTATCAGTGTGTAAAGTTAAATATGAGTCTGTTGTGTACCTGAGGGGAGAGAGTGATGATGTGTTGTATCATTGTGTATCTCTTTGCATATATATATAATAGAAATAAGGCTTGTTGTGGAATTTTCCATGTACCTAAGTGTTATGGGGCATATATACATATCCGAAATATTACCTTTTGTGGGTATATATGCCCCAAAAAGATATATGCCCCGAAAATTACATGTATAGATTAAAATGAATATTGCCTGTTATGGGGTTTTCCATTTGTCATTGGTGTATGAGCCAAACTAAACAATATTATCCCTCCATGCTTGACAGAACATGAGGTCACTGAGCAGACTTGATCTGTGTGTGTGTGTCTGTCTCAACTAAATGGCGTGCGTGTTGTCGAAGGTCGCCACACTTTGTGCTCAGAAGTGTACAATTGGGGGCACAATTCAAGGGGCACTCAAGGCCGATTATTCCTAGTTGAAGAGAGTAAATGTCAGTATATAATTATTACGCCAAATCATACATTAGCCATTCATAACTAAACATAATTTTCATGCTCCTGACTGATATTGGGCCTAAGAGTTGACACTGCGGGCTTATTAACTTTCTTGCTGATTAAATGAGTTTATTTATCTGTGCAGTGACAGTAGCCGGTGATCCTACGATTGACGGGAAGAGGAACTACCAAAAACCAGACTACTGTTTGTTCTGCAAAGGAAAATACACTTCAAAAATATCTTCACACCTTCTATCGGTTCACTGTGAAGAAGCAAGAGTACAAGCTGTCACCGCCCTGCCTTGTGGATCGAAGGAGAGGAAGAGAGTTTTGGGGCTTCTTCAAAATGAAGGGAATCACCTACACAACACTGAAGTAAGAAGTCCCTGTTGTGTATTCATGCAGACCTGTTTACCCTTACTATTTTGGAGTAATTTATTACTATTTTTTTATGATTTGGGGGGGGAAATACTCCATTTGAGTTCAGACTACGATTTTCAAATGTGCTTCAAATAAGGTTTATGTTACTAATGTTGTTGTTTGTAACCACTGGGTTACTATTTTGGTCATCCGATTACTATATTTTTACTTGACCATTACTCTTGTCAGGTTTTGGGGGTAAACAGGTCTGATTCATGTTCAAAGTAATTGTACATGTATGTTGAGTCAGAATGTGTAAAATGTAAGTGGAAACAAGGTAACCGCTGACACAGTAGCTGCGAGTAAGTCCCGCTGTCCGAAAATCCAGTGAGTTGTATAACTGCGGACTCAAGAGTCCCGCAGCTAAAAATACCTTGGATCCTCTGGTATGGAACTTCCTTTAAAATCTGGAAAAAAATGGCAGTCACATAAAGAGGGTGGTCACATGCAGGATTAATATGCTTTAAGAGTAAAAATGAACTTTTGAGACCAGATTTGGTTGTTAGATTTCCACTTTTAAAGTCATTGGTCTGACCCGGCCGGGATTCAAACCCCGTGCAATTCACTTCGGAGGCAGGCGCCTCCAAGGCAAGCTGAATGTAGCACAGGGACAAATGCAGTGGCAAACGCAGAGACAACGGCAGAGGCAACGCTGCAACCAATCAGGGAACAGTATTTTGAAATTGACCGTTGTGGGCGTTGTCTCTGCTCTGCTCCTAGTCAATAGACCCTATCGGTATTCCAAGCTCTCGTGATCTCTCGCAAACTTCAGAGCATAGCAAAGCATGCGGTACAGCGATCTCGTGCGAGCTGCACAAGCCAAAGTTCGAAGTTCTCGCGATGTTCAAAGCATAACAAAGAGCGTGTCTCGCGAGAGCTGCTCAGATACCGAAAAGGTCTATTAGATTAGCTCTTACATGAGTCACAAACCGGAACAGACATCTCAGTTTGTTCTGTTTGTCTGCTTCTCAGTGTTGACTTTGATGCGGTCTTTTAATGCATCCAATACAGATTCTTTTGTAAACAACAAAACAACACAAGACAGGAGTCGTTCACACATGTTCATCTCGGTCTTTATTCTTTCAGCTGTTGTGCAAGTAACACGTACTGAACAATTTGCAAAAACTCCAAAGCCAATTGAAGCAGACGCTCTTTTCATCACAGGAGTACGCAAACCAGTACAATGATAGCCACACGTGCGTTTTGCACACCAGAGGCCCAAACAGAGTGTCACTGTGTGTGTGTGTGTGCATGCGTGCGTGCGTGCGTGTGTCTGTGTGTGTGTGTGTATAACTTTTCCACTGCCTTTCTGTTTGTCTGTTTGTGTTCGTCTTCGTACATGTGCCTGAATGTGAGTGTGTGCCAGTGTGTGTATGTGTGTGTATGTGCCTGCGTGAGTGTGTGTTTTGTAAGTGTGTGTGTATATGTGTGTACGTTGTATTCAACAAGGTACTGGATTATTCCGATGAAAATCGATTCCTATTTGTGTTTACTTCAGCAGGGCTATGCTGGCAAATGACATTTCAAGACCCTAAAAATGATGGTGCAAAGGGGGTTCATGGACCAAGGCAAAAATTATGTACAATCCTCAGAGAGCTGACTACATCTTTCTGACAAATATCCCCAGGAAGCTCAACATGTACAAAGAGAGGAAGAAAGCTGATGTAAATGTCTTAATGAAGCTCGGCATAAAGAACAGAATGAAGCGCAAGTTAATATGCTAACACAGCTCTGTGAAGCGCGTGTAAATACCCTTACACAACTTTGCATAGGGATAAAGCGCATGTTGATGTGCTAACACAGCTCTACATAGAGAGTAGGATAAAGCGCGTGTAGATATGCTAACACAGCTCTACATAGAGAGTAGGATAAAGCTCAGCTCTACATAGAGAGTAGGATAAAGCGCTAGTTGATAATGCTATGCTAAAACAGCTCTACATAGAGAGTAGGATAAAGCGCGTGTTGATATGCTAACACAGCTCTACATAGAGAGTAGGATAAAGCGCATGTTGATGTGCTAACACAGCTCTACATAGAGAGTAGGACAAAGCGCGTGTAGATATGCTAACCTAGCTCTACATAGAGAGTAGGATAAAGCGCGTGTAGATATGCTAACACAGCTCTACATAGAGAGTAGGATAAAGCGCATGTTGATATGCTAACACAGCTCTACATAGAGAGTAGCATAAAGCGCTAGTTGATATGCTAAAACAGCTCTACATAAAGAGTAGGATAAAGCGCGTGTTGGTATGCCAAAGAGAGTAGGATAAAGCGCATGTACATATGCTACAGGGGTGGAACTTTTCCGCGAATCCGCGGACACAACTTACGAATTCCGCTGGAGAACTTCTTTTCTACCAGATGCAAACGAGTTGAATTTAAGTCTCAGAATGCACCAGATTGCACAGATTCTAAAGTACGGTACCATTTTTAACCGCCCTAGAATAAAGGGATTTCTTCTTTTTTCATCACAAGAGAGTCCCACCCCGGATGCTAACACAGCTCTAAAAAAGGTATCTGCATGCACCATGTACCGCCAACATTACATGACTGAGAGAGGATTATATCTGAATGC
>NC_090245.1:64298015-64360515 GCF_037325665.1 Littorina saxatilis
ACTGGTGTACTGTGTCCCATTGTCTGAAACTACCTCTTGTGGAATGCCATGTCTGGCAAAGATAGATTTCATGTGTGAAATGACTGTCTTGCTCTTTATGTCTGCGAGTAGAGCTATCTCTGGAAATTTTGAGTAGTAGTCAGCTACGAGCAAGTATACCCCCCGCGGGTTAGGGGGAGTCCCATATTGGTTGGGACGAGAAAGAATTTACCCGATGCTAACCAGCATGTCGTAAGAGGCGACTAACAGGTTCTGTTTCTCCTTTTACCCTTGTTAAGTGTTTCTTGTATAGAAAATAGTCAATGTTTGTAAAGATTTTAGTCAAGCAGTATGTAAGAAATGTTACGTCCTTTGTACTGGAAACTTGCATTCTCCCAGTAAGGTCATATATTGTACTACGTTGCAAGCCCCTGGAGCAAATTTTTGATTAGTGCTTTTGTGAACAAGAAACAATTAACAAGTGGCTCTATCCCATGCATCTCCCCCCTTTCCCCTATCCCATCTCCCCCGTCGCGATATAACCTTGAATGGTTGAAAACGACGTTAAACACCAAATAAAGAAAGAAAGACGAGCAAGTATAATCATGACCACTCCAGTGGAATAAGTCTGTGCCTACTTTTTGCCACGGTGCATTTGGAATATCATGATTGATCAGTGGTTCCTTTTGTTGTTTGTTTCTCTGTGTGATGCATGTACTGCACTTTGAAACAATTCTTCTATCTGTTTTGACATACCGGGCCAGAACATTATCTGCCTTGCTCGGTTTTTGCATTTGTCCATGCCCAGATGACCTTCATGTGTTCTTTTGAGCATCTCTTTCCTCATTGTTTTTGGAATGATGATTTTGTCTGCTTTGAAGATCAAACCATCAATCGTGCTCAGTTTTTCATTGTATTGAAAGTACTGTTTAATGTCTTTGTCTACTTCATGGTTGTTTGCCTGCCATCCTTTGAAGATTTGTTTTCTGAGTTGGTTCATCTCAGTGTCTTCTAGTGGTTTTTTGACTCACATGCGTAGCAAAAGTGAGTCTATGTACTCACCCGAGTCGTCCGTCCGTCCGGCCGTCCGGAAAACTTTAACGTTGGATATTTCTTGGACACTATTCAGTCTATCAGTACCAAATTTGGCAAGATGGTGTATGATGACAAGGCCCCAAAAAACATACATAGCATCTTGACCTTGCTTCAAGGTCAAGGTCGCAGGGGCCATAAATGTTGTCTAAAAAACAGCTATTTTTCCCATTTTTCCCATTTTCTCTGAAGTTTTTGAGATTGAATACCTCACCTATATATGATATATAAGGCAAAGTAAGCCCCATCTTTTGATACCAGTTTGGTTTACCTTGCTTCAAGGTCAAGGTCACAGGAGCTCTTCAAAGTTGGATTGTATACATATTTAGAAGTGACCTTGACCCTGAACTATAGAAGATAACTGTTTCAAACTTAAAAATTATGTGGGGCACATGTTATGCTTTCATCATGAGACACATTTGGTCACATATGATCAAGGTCAAGGTCACTTTGACCCTTATGAAATGTGACCAAAATAAGGTAGTGAACCACTAAAAGTGACCATATCTCATGGTAGAAAGAGCCAATAAGCACCATTGTACTTCCTATGTCTTGAATTAACAGCTTTGTGTTGCATGACCTTGGATGACCTTGACCTTGGGTCAAGGTCACATGTATTTTGGTAGGAAAAATGTGTAAAGCAGTTCTTAGTGTATGATGTCATTGCTAGGTTTAGTTATTAAAGGTCAAGGTCAAGCATGTGAGTCGTATGGGCTTTGCCCTTCTTGTTTTTTATTTCCTCAAGTTTGTCTTGCGAGACTGGAATATTTTGCATGAAATGATTGCAATGTTCATTCAGAATCTCTTCTTCCTGAGATGTTTGTCTTTGCATTTTGGGTGTTGCTCTTGACAGTGTATCTGCAATGTACATCTCTTTCCCAGGTTTGTATTTTATGATCAGGTCATATCTCTGTAGTCTTAACATGAGTCTTTGTATCCTTGGTTTAATGTTTTCCTCCAGATGTTTTCTATTGGTTTGTGGTCTGTTTCAACCTCGCACTGTTTTCCATTATATGTATTGATGTAACTTCTCACAGGCAAACACAGTGGCTAGTGTTTCTTTTTCAATTTGTGCATAGTTTTGCTCAGTTTGTGTAACTGTAAGTGCTTTTGAAGCATACGCTACTGGTTTATCATCCTGTATAAGTGCGCAACCTATCCCTACAGATGATGAGTCTGTGGTGATTTTGACAGGTTTGTTTGGATTGTAGTGTGCGAGAACTGGTGAACAAGTTAACTGTTTCTTGAGTTCCATGAGTGCTTTGTCATGTTCATGTTCCCAGTGCCACTCTACATTTTTCAGTAACAGCTTTCTGAGTGGTGCTGTTGTATTTGTCATGTTTGGGTAGAACTTGGCTAGGTAGTTGCTCATACCCAGTAGTCTTTGCAGTTCTTTCTTTGACTCAGGTTTTGGCATGTCTTATATCGCTTTGATCTTATCTGGATCTGGTTTGATACCCTGTTTGCCAATGATGTGACCTACATACTTGATCTCCGGTTGTGCTGAGTTTGTTTCCTGTAAAACTTGTGAGTTTTGTTTTTGTGTCTTTGAGGGCTGTTTTGTTTTTCATTCGTTTGAAAACAGTTTTGGGCATGACATTGGCCTGTGCCCCCGTGTCAACCTTAAATTTGACTGTGACCCCCTTTACATCTGTTGTGACGAACAGCTCATTGTCTTTTACTTTAGTGCTTGACAGAGTACTTACGTACAGATCTTCTTCTTGTTCTGTATCTGTGTCGTGTCCTGCATGGCATGTACCTTTTTCTTGCTCTTGCAATGTGTTGCAAAATGATTTTTGTATCCGCATTTGTAACATGTTTTGCCAAACGCCAGACAGTTACGTTTTTCATGTGTTTTCTTGAATTAAACCATTACGATGATACGTGTGTCTTAACCTTGCGTGTTGTGTTGTCTGAATGTCACCCTGTGAGCGTACATGTCGGAAATTAAGATTAAGATGATCTTCCGAGAAAAAAAACGACTTGCTACGCCATGATCGCTGTTAACAACGCGCAAATAGAATAAAACTTTGTTCACATTGGTAGGGTAGACAATTCTACTCTGTGAAGTTTTATTCCATTTGAATATTGTTAGCTAAACAAAATATTTATAAGGTTGGAAGACGGGCAATACACTAAAATCTTTGGAGTCAGGAGCATGACAATATTATTATGTTTAGTTATAAATGGCTAATGTATGATTTGGCGTATTAATACTGACGATTACTCTCTTCAACTAGGACTAATCGGCCTTGAATGCCCCTTGAATTGTGCCCCCAATTGTACACTTCTGAGCACAAAGTGTGGCGACCTTTGACAACACGCACGCCATTTAGTTGAGACAGACACACACACACACAGATAAAGTCTGCTGGACCTCATGTTCTGTCGAACATGGAGGGATAATATTGTTTAATTTGGCTCATACACAAATGACAAATGCGAAACCCCATAACAGGCAATATTTATTTTAATCTATACATGTCTTTTTCGGGGCATATATCTTTTTGGGGCATATATACCCACAAAAGGTAATATTTCGGATATATGTATATATTTATATGCCCCATAACTGAAATGCCCCGTAACACATAGGTACATGGAAAATCTCACAACAGGCCTTATTTCTATATATATATATATATATATATATATTACAGTAAATTCATGAAACCAGGAACTTGACAACATTCTCGAACATTCTGTTATAATGGCTTGTTTGCTGTGCGAATCAAGACAACAACGTCTATTTTGTGGAAAGTATTTTTTGAACAGAATACTATACCGCGCAGGCTTTGAACGTGTGTCAGTCTGTGCGATTCTGTGTGTGTGTGTGCGCGTGCGTGAGTACATGCGTGCGTGCGTGCGCGCGCGCGCGCGCGCGCGCGCGTGTGTGTGTGTGTGTGTGTGTGTGTGTGTGTGTGTGTGTGTGTGTGTGTGTGTGTGTGTGTGTGTGTGTGTGTGTGTGTGTGTGTGTGTGAGTGAATTGCAGATAAATCCCAAATTTCGATTTTATTTCCAGCGGCAGTTTTCAGGCATACAAAACCCATTTCGCCTGTGTGTGTGTGCGTGTTTCATGAACACATGTTTTTTCAGTGTTCAGAGCCATAACCTAGCTGGATAGGCTAGTAGTGTTCTTAGAATGTGTTTTTTTCACCGAGAAAAACGCTGTCGCTGAGTAAGGAGCTGGGTAGACTAAGTAGGTTCAGGTGTCTCCTTTCACCGATTCGGCCTAGCGGGGACAACTAATATTGCAATGTTCAAAGCCATCGCCCAGCTGGATAGTACAACATAATTACACCGCCGTCACTGTGAAATAAACAGGATGCAGGTGCCTGGCGGGGATATAGCGTTATGGAGAATGACTGTATGTTTTGGCTGCATAACATGTAACTTCTGGAGTACGCTGACCGGTTTAGCGCATTCACTCTATACAATGAAATGGTTTCGTTTAATAACGCGACACAAGTACTCACTAATAATGGTTGTTGTTGTTGTTGTTGTTGTTGTTGTTGTTTGTTCTTGTTGTTGTTTGTTCTTGTTCTTGTTGTTGTTGTTGTTGTTGTTGTTGTTGTTCTTGTTGTTGTTGTTGGTTGTAGTTGGTTGTTGTTGGTTGTTGTTGGTTGTTGTTGGTTGTTGTTGGTTGTAGTTGGTTGTTGTTGGTTGTTGTTGGTTGTAGTTGGTTGTTGTTGGTTGTTGTTGGTTGTAGTTGGTTGTAGTTGGTTGTTGTTGGTTGTTGTTGGTTGTAGTTGGTTGTTGTTGGTTGTTGTTGGTTGTAGTTGGTTGTAGTTGGTTGTTGTTGGTTGTAGTTGGTTGTTGTTGGTTGTTGTTGGTTGTAGTTGGTTGTTGTTGGTTGTTGTTGGTTGTAGTTGGTTGTTGTTGGTTGTTGTTGGTTGTAGTTGGTTGTTGTTGGTTGTTGTTGGTTGTTGTTGGTTGTAGTTGGTTGTTGTTGGTTGTTGTTGGTTGTAGTTGGTTGTTGTAGTTGGTTGTTGTTGGTTGTTGTTGGTTGTAGTTGGTTGTTGTTGGTTGTTGTTGGTTGTTGTTGGTTGTAGTTGGTTGTAGTTGGTTGTTGTTGGTTGTTGTTGGTTGTTGTTGTTGTTGTTGTTGTTGTTGTTGTTGTTGTTGTTGTTGTTGTTGTTAGCAGTATTATTACAAATCAAGCTATCATATAAACATTACATAGCAATGAGAGAATTATTTAGTAATTCAAGAATTATTTAATGAAGGAAGTGCAAAGCGCTCAGTTCAATAACGTTTTTCGAGACTTAGTTACCCCTCTCTATCACCCACCTGGATGTATCACTCGGGGCATGCTTTGGTTACCTGAACAGATCCAGATGGGGGACAGGAGGGGTGTTATACCTGTAGTTTTAGTCACTCAACAACTTTTTGCCGTGAATTGTAGATATCTGGATATCACACTGCCCCCTCAAACTGTCTGGTTTTGTCACCGTGGAAACCACCACCCGAGGGAAGATACTCTAGGGTATTTAAAGGTGAGTTACAATACGTACATCTGTTTTCATATATTTACTTGGTAGAAATAACCTTTCCCTGATATTACTTTGGACTACACAATCCGAACGATGTGGTTCGTGTACTTTTTCTTCTGTGTTCTTGGCTATGCTAGATTTTCAAAATGTGTTCTGGGCGAAGGATTCTACATAAAAAGTAATGGTCGTAGGCCATCCAAGCCATCAGAATGGGGTCAACGATGCATGCTTTGAATTGAGTTATTTGTGTGAATAGTAGGTCTTTGATTTTGCAGAGTATTCATGTAGCTGTTGAGTGTAAGGAATACGGAATCAAAAACAAGAAAGGTAAGTTGTTGGAAGGTTTGATTATTGACAAAACAAAACGTTACGTTCACAAATATATCGACTCAGCGGTCTTTGAAGTGCACAAACATACACTAATTACAATTGGTGTCTTCACTGCAAGCCGCTGATCATTTTGTCAAGATAAATGTTGTGTAATTAGTGTTTGTCTGTGCACTTAAAAGACCCGCTTGGTCGTTATATTTGTGAACGTAACGTTTTGTTTTGTCAAAAATGTAACGTTCCAACAACTTACCTTTCTTGAGTTTTTTTATTCTGAATGTTGGAACGTTAGCAGTCTATTTGTGTTTTGATTTTCATTTCTTATTTTGTATTTTTATTTGTAAGAAATACGTTCATAACGAAAAGCATTGTGCCGCTGAGTACAGCCACCGGCCAGAATTGGATGACTATAACTATGGGCTGCAGACACCGTGTCCATCTGTGCCTTCAAGAAACTTGTTTTCTTGCAGTTCGGGTCAAAGAACAGTGTATGTCATGGTATTAATTCTATGTGATTCAGAGTGGTTTACTAACGTTCTTCTAACACAATGTGTGGTATCTTGCATGTTTACGAAATAAAATAATTAGTCTATGAATGATAAGCTACTTCATTGCTTTTCTGTGTTACAGGTTCTCATTGAACTCTTGAGATGAGAAAGGTGTCTGACAAGAGTCCAGCTAGCTAAAAACAGCAACATTCACGAAAGAAGAAATAAACGAGGGGAAACATATTCTGTGTTTTATTTCCAAAAACTCAACCTGTATTTTGACTTTGGAATCCGTTCTTGTATTGTTATAAAACTTCACCATGTGTTTAGACTTCGCTATATGTGTCTCTTGCACCAGTTACATAACTTAAATATGCCTGTCAAGGACTTAAGACCTCGTATGGATAACACACACACACACACACACACACACACACACACACACACACACACACGCACGCACGCACGCACGCACGCACACACACACACACACACGGACACACACACGCTCACATACACACATGCGCGCACACACACATGCGCACACCCACACCCACACACACACACACACACACACACGGGGGGGGGGGGGGGGAGGGGGGGTGTACTGCATGAAACCACACCAGAATATCTGACGAGCCACGCTACTCATATCTGGGCGTTATCTTTCTCAATGTAGTGGATACCCGCAGGGAAACCGGAACCAGCAAACACCTATTCATATGTATAAAACCACACATATCCTGGTCATATATCTAAGGCTCGCCATTCATACAACATATTGTATTGAAAATAAGACGCATAAAGGATGTCTGTTCTCGGCGGAGTAATAGCTATCTGTCTCTGGATTCAAGCAGGTAAGTCGATTTTAGTATGTCTTTTTCGCAGGGTTTCAAATTCAACCATGCTTTGATAGGACATTCTGAAAACGTGATCAGCTAGCAGGCAAATATGGTTTAAGCATATTCCCGGCAGTGTTCATAAATGTAATGTAAAAGCCATTTTCTCTTGTTTTGTTTTTGTTTGATTTTGTTGTTGTTTGCATGGTCTTTGTTTAGAGTATTGTTATTATTTGTTTGCTATTGTTTGTTTGTTTGCTTGATTGTGTTTGTTTGTTACTATCCCTCACGCTACTGCGCATTCACCAACAATTGACAATTCTTGCGATATGTATAAATGCTGTCAATTTTGCAGGCTGTTCATGCACCTTTCGGAAACTCTATCAAAGAAACTGCATAGTGTCCTGTTTTTGTTTATCTCTCCTCAGCAAACGCTGACGGATGTGCCTCCTGTGTAGATTCCCACACCGTTTCAAGCACGTATGTACATAGTCCTGTTCTAATCTGTCATATCCACGGTAGTATTTTGAGGTTAAAGTATGTTCGATGATAAGAAGATTTGTAACAGCAAACCACTTTCACATAATAATTACATAGACTGCATCAGACGAACTGCACAAATGGCCAGAGATGGCACAAAATGTTGGTCCAAAAACGTGTTTGGGTTCTGAGCATTTTTAGGTACTTTGAACACCAAACATTATTATTTTCAAAGTAGTTTTTTATATTTGAAAATATTTTGAAAACTGTTGACGTTGTTTTCTCAGAATCGTTTTTTTAAGCATTAGTGCCGTCATTGGGAAATATTCATCACCTAGATAAACTGTCCAATCTTCTTGCTTTAGTTTAATGTCACCAGAAGTGGTGATCACCCAGGAGTGATTTTAACAATTCTGGTGTGCCTATGATATCTACCCAGGAAACAAAATCGGTTTATAAATATGAAAAAACGGCTCCGTTATTTGGTCTAGGACCTTGTTTAGAGTAAAATAAAGCATACTTCAAAATTCTATCTTTGTTTTTCTGGAAAATGAATGTTTCCCCAAAACAACACGGTTTTTTTTCTCTCCAAAAGGTAACAAGATATGGACAGTTTGGAACATAATTAATTCAAATATCACTTTCTAGGACAAAAATACACTTTTTTCTGAGGATAATTATCAAGCGATTAAAGAACAATTGAAAAGCTTGCCAGTGAGACAAATCTAAATGTCCGTGCCATGTTTGGCTTTGCACAACACGCAGAACAGACATTAATCTTAGCCTACTTAAGGGGGGTGGGGGGGGGGAGGGGGGCGTTCGTTTGTGCGGTAAGTATTTTTAGTTGATGTTTGTTTTGTTTTTAGTAAAGGACAGGAAGAAAAAGTGCTTCGGGTAATGTGGTGATATTGGGTAGCACATTACAATAGAGTAATGATGTTCCGTTAATAGATGAAGGAGAAGAAAAAGGAGAACATGATGAGGGTTAGGATGATGATTATGATCTTGGAGATGAGAAGAAGGAGGAGGAAGAGGAGGAGGCAGGAGAAAGTAAATCGTCCAAGCTATATGTTGACCTACTCAAAGGTACACGGTGAAGATGTACCACGAATCTCACGAGCACGTGGAGAATCCTCATCGTGGTTTTCTCGGGCACACCGAAACCAAGGCCAGTCACCACAGCCCCCTCACCGTGAGATATTTTAATTGTCATAGCGCTTCGTACAACTAAACAGTATTTTGACATTACACCCCCCCCCCCCCCCCCCAAAAGCATTTATATATCAAAAGCAATGTTTCTACTGCAAATTGAAAACCAAATTGTACACAAAAGCAACACTGACGTAAGACAAGTATTCCTGGAGTCAGGTTACACATGCGCAGCTCAGCATCATGTACCGGTTCATACCAAGTCTCCTGTGATATTAAGTCTTTTAATATTTATCTTTGCTTTAGTAACCTTACTTATAAAGTTTCTTCAAATTAATTCTACATCAGAAAAAAACATGTTTAGTATGAGGTACTAGCTATTAAAAACAATTGTTGCACAAATAGGTGTATAAACATCTAAATATCAACGTGTTTGTAAGTAAATGTTGGGTCTGTCTTTTTGTCTGTCTGTCTGTCTGTCTGTCTGTCTGTCTCTCTCTTTGTCTCTGTTGCTGTCTCTGTCTCTCCCTTTCTCTCTCTCTTTCTCTCTCTCTCTCCCCTCTCTCTCTCTCTCTCTCGCTCTCTCTCTCCCCTCTCTCTTTCTCTCTCTCTCTCTCTCTCTCTCTCTCTCTCTCTCTCTCTCTCTCTCTCTCTCTCTCTATCTGTCCTGACGTTACTCATCATAAAAGGGGCGTTATCTGTAAAAACAAGGCAGTCTTCACCATTTTAACACATTCTTAAATAAACACCTGCTGTGCAGAAATCGCTCCTGGATCACTTGCGATCTAACAATGGCGTAACGCTGGTGCTGAGAGTGTTCGTGCTGGACAGCTTTGTGTCTTCATCCATCTCAACGGACTTCCTGAACAAGATTCGCCATGATCTGGACGTGGTGGACAGCGCTGGCTTCACTGCTGTCCTCCGCTTTTGCTACACGCTGACACTGGTAAGCAAGCTATGTGTATGTTCTTGGATGCGTATAGTTAGTAGCTCTTGGTATGGTGATTGTATTGTGTAAACTTATGTTTTGTTCTTATTTTTCAGAAATAGCCGTTTTACGATAGACAAAATAGGCTAATGTCTGAGCTAGTTTGTTAGATTGTGTGTTAGCAAGTTAAAATTACGTTCCAAAATCCAGAATCAAAAATACATGAAGGCAGGTTTAGTGAATGTTAAGTTAGTTATTGAGTTGATTTATTTAGTATGTTCTTAGTTATTTAGTTGCTCAGTAACTAAGAGGCTGTGATTCGTGTTGCTAAGTTGTTAACAGTTACAAATACCGCTCTGAAAATAAACTCCATAACAGACATTGTATCAGCTACTTACTACTATGTTCAAAAGCACAGTTACACATTCTGCTTATGCAAGCTCACGTTGTTCTGTTCGTTTAATTATTCTCAGAGGCAGCCCCCACCGTACGGTGATGCGAGCAAGAGCATGGTACTGCGTCACATCAGTCAGCTGAAGCCCATCTTCCATCAGTATGAACGGGTCATCACTTCCATTGAAGCTGGCTTCATCGGGACCTGGGGTAAGTGTTACGTACTCCAAGTTTAGTCAATGTAAACACGCTCCCTCGTCGCATTGTTGCACTTCCCTCACTAAAACAAAACAAGACGTATACACGTGTTCATGTGCTGTATTTGAAAATATTGTTGTCGTATTGTTCTCGATAGCAGCCTTCTCTTCGAATCCCATTCCAGTGAAATGTAGTTTTGGTCACATGGTCATCCTGCTGGATAATCTGTTCTACATACATTTAGTGTTTATTGATGACGACACAGCGTCAGTCATCATGCATGGCATAAACTGCAGATTCTTGTTTAAAATATGCATGTTCTAAGCAAGAATTGTTCATGCGGCGTGGAAGGAAAACGCCTTGAGATAGTATCCTGAGCCACACTGCCATGTAACATGCAATAAAGGCAGGTGCTCTTATAGCTCTTTCGGAGCCCTCTGAAACTTCGATGATCCCCTATCTATTTCAAAAGATTTTGATCGTATTTTGATCGTTATGTTGCATGTATTCCAATGTATGTGTGTGCGTGTCATGACAGGACTGATTAGGCTAGCTGCCTGTTAAAACGTGTGTCTTTAAGGCAAAGTGCACCTTACAGTATCCATCAAAAACCACCTGGCAAGTTCTCATGTAAACTCCAGCTGCTTATATCGCTCATAGCATGCAGGGGGAGGGGTAGGAGGGGATCTTCAGTGTTACACTAACCCTCGTCCCTGACAACACAAATATTTACATCAAACAACTCTTCTAAACAGATCAAACATTCACCAGCTAATATGTAACCACATTTTCTCCGACTTCCATATCGAATCTGAGAATCCATAGATTGAGTAAATCGACACTTTATTGTGGAAAGTCGCGGTAATAGACCAGGCAGTTATGTCGCCATGTAAAAGTCAAGGGGAAGAACTGCACGAAGTTAAAATGTCGTACCGTCGAAAGGCGTTAACATTATTCACCAACACTTATTTCTTGTACACAAAATGATAGTGATCTGCATACCAGAAAACGGTTTATCTTAAAATAAAAAGATCTTGATACGAAAAACCAAGTACCAAGGTATCTCAAATTATCTATATAACATTTGTTTATTTCAGGCGAGTGGTACTATACGGACCATTTCGGAATGGCAAATTTCGACGCCCCCGGTCACGACCCCGCCACAGGACTGTCATCACAGGCACTGAGAGACCGCAAGGACGTTGTCCTGGCTCTGCTTCATGCTGCTCCTAAATCTATGTCAGTTCCACAGCGAATTAACAGCTGAGAGAGAGAGAGAGAGAGAGAGAGAGAGAGAGAGAGAGAGAGAGAGAGAGAGAGAGAGAGAGAGAGAGAGAGAGAGAGAGAGAGAGAGAGAGAGAGAGAGAGAGAGAGATAGACATAGAGAAGAGGCAAACAAAAAGGGGTTGTGAGATTTTGGAAAAAGGCAAGGAGATAAAATTCATAAATAACGGACATTTTGAATGTATCATATAGGCTCGTGCCAAAACGCAAAAAGTCGACATCACCTATGCAAATAATCGACTCTTTCATCAGCAAACCATTAACGTTGTGTGCACACCACGCAAGGAAAGTCCTGTAGAATCAATAGACCTGCCTTAAAACCGCTTTGACAAAAAGAGATGACTAGTCTCTATTTTCCCCATAATCCAAAACAAGAACAGCAAACTCTGAGTGAAGATTTGATATTTTTCTTGCAGCCAAATTCAGCTTCGCACCCCACAGCAGAAAATGCACGCAATTGGAACCGTGCCTGCAAAACGGCAGGACATGCAGAGTGGGAACGACAACGCAAGATCAGGTCAACATAATCTTCTTTCATTTAAATTTAGGTCTTTGGAACGTTTACACGGCTCTAGATGCGTTAACTACGCCGTATATATATATATATAAAGTTATAATGAGAGCGCTGCTAAAAATGCCAAAATGTGCACTCGATCGCTTGTACTTTTCAAGAAAAGTTAAATATAGAATGACGTCAAGAGCGAGAATGCATAGAGATTATACATGAGCAAGGGAGATCATCCTTTACTCTGTGTGTGTCTCCACCGCCTACATTCCAACTAGTGGAATTTTGAAAGCAGGGAGCACACTAGAGGTAATGGAAGAGGTGGGGGGAGGGGGTAAGAATTAGATCTAGAAAGAACTCTTCACAGACAGCCTACTGGAGAATCAAACCCTTTCGGAGCCGATTGCAACACTGAACAAGAATAACCCGAGGAGAGTTCCACAACCTCAATGGATTGGGAATTCCCCGTAAGTGCATTTAAGGGCATTCTCATAGAGTGCTGAACCTGAAAAGGTCCGTTTTTGTTTAGCCAAGACTGCTACCGGTTTCGAGCTGAGAAGCTCTCATCAGGCAGTCTCTTGGCATAAAACAGAGAAGAACTCTCAAACTTCTATGCAAAAGAGAAAACCACATTTCTGCGGTAGGCCCTCTGCATAGACGACACTGTATGATAGTGTTCCTCGGGTTATTCTTCTTATATATAGGTTACAACACGAGTGGTTTTTTATATGGCTTGTATTTCAGTCAAGACCCAGCGGATGAATATCATAGGGATTCACGAGCCTCTGGCGAGTGAATCCCGATGATATTCCCGCTGGGTCTTGACTGAAATACAAGCCATATAAAAAAACACGAGTGTTGTAAGCTGTATATCCCATGCGTACACCAAAGACAACGTGGACCACAATAAAGCACTGTAGTTGTCTGTGGTGTGTAAAATAGGTGAGCCAGCGAGGTGTGTTCCTCTTCACTACCCCATGCTATAGCCACGTCGCCGAAGAAATGAAGTGCAAACAAGTGCATCCGTAAATGTGTGTTAAATCTACATTCAAACCACTGTTCGATTTGCTTTTGAATGCATTTTAGTTTCAAGATAGTAAAGAAAGCACACACAATGAAAGTTTTCATTGAATCAAAGACAGTTTCGATTTAGGTTCTGAGTCCGTCCAAGGTCACAGTTTCAGGCTACCGTTGCCAACACCGGTTTGGTTAACTCGGATCCCAATTCTAGTTTAATTTTTGTGTTGGAGTGTAGAATTGCGAAAATAAACTAACATTTTACTGAATAACTTCCTTTAGATTTAAGCAGTCATTTCATGTTCGTGAAATATATCTCTTAGTTAATTTGTTCGATCGTGCTTGCGTTAATCAACCCATACCGGTAGCGTCAATTCTGTCTAAAACGGTGTAATGGCTGCTCCTTGAAACTGCGTGTTGAATACCGTTTGGACTGATTTTACTCCATCAGGATGAAATACACGTTTGCTGAGCTCTTGGATACTTTCATATAACCATGAACTTACGTCAGTGTAAAGCAAAAAAGTTGGACATGCTCGAAAAATGGATGAAACAGCCTGTGCTGGATGACGAAGCGAAGCGGCCAGTCAAAAAGGTACACTCGTAACAGTGCATCTTTGCTTGTTGGAACACACGGAGGAAGGGAGGTTACTCTAGCTTCACCTCAAATGAACAGCGAGGTTCGTTTGCTGTCACTATCAGTTGATTCTTCGCTTTTGTTCTTTTTTTACTCGACCTGCACCCAAAGCGTAAAGATAAACGCTTTGTTTATTGTATCGCATACCACAGATACGTATCATGGTTTTGTCCTCTGTGAATGTTGTGTTTTCTTTTGTTTAGCCATGTGAGCAATGCTCTTCATCAATCCACTGAAACATGTTCGGTGCAGTGTCAAGTGTAGGCAGAAGTATAGTTCCTCGGCCAAACCGGAATCGGTACTATGATATATTTTTTTGAGCCCATTATGTATTTATTGAAGCCGAAAAATACAACATATATACCCATAATATCATTACAGAGACAAAAAAGCAGCTCATGGGATATATATATATATATATATATATATATGATGTATTTCGTATTCAACTGTGTCACATGCAAACAATGAGCAACACAGTGCGGATTTCAGGCTGAAGAACCTTCTTCTTTGTGAGGAACGCGACTGTCCTCCGGAGAAACATAACTCCTTGAAGAAAATAATCGATCCGAGGAGCAGCCTTTCAGGAGTGTGTGGGGGTGGGGATGGCGGACGGATGGTGGACTGAGAATAGGGGCGGGGGGGGGGGGGGTCTTTGGCCGGCGGGGACATTTAATTTTTTTTAGACTTAAGTGCTGAATTTTGTTTCCCGAAGGTGAGATTGAGAGCCAACATATTGTTGTCTTTTTTTTTTATTAAAACATATTCGATTACACTAATATATGTTGCCAACGACCAAATCTTGTCGAAGCTAGATGTATTACTCCTATTCAGTTTTGACCCAGTGCCTTTTTTACTGGTAGGTCACCACAACGACTGCTTCCTGGCGTCTGACACAGACTATGGTACCTACAGCGACAAGGCCGTAGAGTACCCCTATCTGGCAAGTGATACCCGGTACTGCATCATGGGTGGCGAGACGTGTGGAGTCACGACGAATCATAGGTACCCCTGGGAAGATTGTCCCCTTGTTCTACTGTTTTCTCAAACATTTTGAAAACTAAATGCTTTTTTATCACCGTGAAATTAATGCGGTTGAGATAATGTACCTCTTTGGAGATGGTCGTCTTTTCTTATGTTTGTCTTTTCAGTAATATCATTGATTGATTAATTGATTGATTTTACAGACACACAGTCAAGCTTGTATAATTTCTCTTTTAGAGATGAATAAAGATTATTGTATTGTATTGTATTGTAGATGTTGGAGAGTACCAATTACCTTAAAAGGACAGCCCTCGTAGAGACATGAAAATAACAGAACAGTGGTCGTGATTTTTGTGTTGCTAAAGGCATTCAGTCATAACTAACCCTATGAAGGGCAGCAGCGGTAGTTAAAAGAACAAGAACATGATTAGAAAGAATATATCTCATCAGTAGCTAAGACAAGAACTGTCTGCAGAAAGTTGATTTGAAGTTTGGGTGAATTAAGCAAGAAAAGTAACAATGAAATAATTAAGAAGGGACATTTTACTTATTCACTGAATTTTTTGCGATCTTCTGGTGATGTATCGGCCTCAAATGTTCTCATCGCCGATAGCTCTATACGTTAAAGACTTATGTCCTTATAAATTTACTCTTGCTAACTATCGACAAGAATGTTGCTATGATTTTTTTCTTCAAGTTTCGGCAATTCTTGGAAGTTTTTGGCAGTCTTTGGTGGAACCAAAATACGATGATAATTATTGTCTGCGATTGGAAATAGTTAAAATAAAATGTGTCAGTGTTTAGTCTGACTGCCAATGCCAAAGAGCATGCTCGTATTGTACATCACAATTGCATTCAAGTGTGGGGTTTTCGTTGTAGGCACGAATGTCCCACTGCCACGAAAGAGCTGGCGATGTTTCACTGGACCTACCTGAACCAAGACTACAACGGAGACGTGCTGAACGTGTGGAAGAATCAAGGCTGCTACGAAGACGTGCACAGGCGTCTCGGGTACAGGCTGACCATTCAAAAGGTATGAACCTCCCCCCCCCCCCCACCCCTCCCCCTCTTCTTCCACCCTCCCTGTAATGCTCGGGAACGAACCCGTGTGCATGTTTGTAAACGTGTGTTTGAGTACATGTTACATGCATATGTTTATATATTACGATTTGGCTACCTTGTGCCTGTTTGTTTGTTTGTTACATTTGAAGTTGCATGTATACATGTCTATCTTCATATGCAAACTCACAACCATCTTGGGCGTTAAAGCACATGCATGGTCACGTGAGGCTTATGCATACGGATATTTTAGATAGTGATCATGAAACGGGGTGTTTTCCTGACGATTGATTTTTGTTACATGATAAAGAGAGTGGTTTTCCCCCACAAGTGGTAGCTATAGCTTAATCTGTGCTATGTACGCCGCCGTCTTTCTGTAAAGTTTAAATTAGCTGTATGATATCACCAGGCCATCCTTCCTAAGACTGCCCGTGTGGACGACAACTTGTGTTTCCACCTGGAGTTCAAAAACACTGGCTACGCTGCCCCCGTGAAGCATCTCAAGTTCTATTTTATACTCGAGTCTTCCCATGGGTAAGTTTTCAGATACCTGGTTATTTTGTGCTGAAAGTTACACACATGATTGCTTAATTGTGAATCTACTTTGACAATAGCAGTAACAGTCACTCGTATAGCAAGCAAAAGATAAATTCAATTTACATGACCAAAGGTGTGCATGTTTCAGCAGCAGTCAGTACAAGGTGTGCATGTTTCAGCAGTTAGTACACGGTGTGCATGTTACAGCAGCAGTCAGTACAAGGTGTGCATGTTTCAGCAGTTAGTACACGGTGTGCATGTTACAGCAGTCAGTACAAGGTGTGCATGTTACGGCAGTCAGTACAAGGTGTGCATGTTACGGCAGTCAGTACAAGGTGTGCATGTTTCAGCAGCAGTCAGTACAAGGTGTGCATGTTTCAGCAGCAGTCAGTACAAGGTGTGCATGTTTCAGCAGTCAGTACAAGGTGTGCATGTTTCAGCAGCAGTCAGTACAAGGTGCGCATGTTTCAGCAGTCAGTACAAGGTGTGCATGTCACAGCAGTCAGTACAAGGTGTGCATGTCACAGCAGTCAGTACAAGGTGTGCATGTCACAGCAGTCAGTACAAGGTGTGCATATTTCAGCAGCAGTCAGTACAAGGTGCGCATGTTTCAGCAGTCAGTACAATGTGTGCATGTCACAGCAGTCAGTACAAGGTGTGCATGTTACAGCAGTAAGTACAATGTGTGCATGTTACAGCAGTCAGTACAAGGTGTGCATGTTACAGCAGTCAGTACAAAGGTGTGCATGTTACAGCAGTCAGTACAAGGCGTGCATGTTTCAGCAGCAGTCAGCACGCGGCCCAAGTGACAGATGTGGACGTGAGGGACTGGCAGCCTGGCTACACACACACTGTCTCTTCCAACGTTCAACTCACGCACTTTTCTGAAGGTCACTACAAGGTACAGAATCCAGATACTTTTTCGTAATATTTTTTAAATGTGTTCTGGTATTTAAGCGTCTTGCAGCCGAAACCTCTTTGACTATTAGAAATTGTTCTGCAAGTTCCACTGGTATCAGGTGCACAAATTAGGACAAATCAAAGCTAAACATGAAATGCAAGGAGAATAGACAAATTTCGGAAATAACTCTGTCGGATTCGTATGCGTTCTAAAAGAGTGGATACCCTTGCTTTTTCGGGGATTAAAAATCGACACGTGGTTCTTGTATGGCTTACACGTGTTTGAGACACATCCACTCGCTAGTAACTGGCTATACTGTCACGTGGGGAAGTTTATATAAAACCAATAATTTGTTAGGCTTCAAGCAAAGTATTTTCAGTTTTGTACAATACTGACCTAGAGGGAAGGGTACAGAGATTACGCATAAAGAAACACTACGACCACGCATTTAACATTGTTGAAAGGTGTTCGTGGCGCTGAGTGACCCCCTGATGGGTGACCGTGCTGACTACAACGTGTTACTGGCCACCACGGGTGTTCCTCTCTACACACAGGGTCTCAATGACCTGGGACACACCGTCTTTGTGAGTGTTGTTTGATTTACTGCACACTAATCAGACAGATATTTCTTTGTTGTTTGTCGTGTTTTGCGCGTCTTCTTCTTCTCTTTTTGCTGTGCTTGTTGGTCTCGTATTATAATTGCACTTGTTATTTTGTGTTATTATCGTTATTTTTTTGCACGAGTAGGCTTCTATATACAGGGCCAACCCCACTCACTACACACACACATACATACCGTTTTCGGTGCAGGGGGGGGGTATCTTTGTATTTTGATTCTACATGTATTGTGTGTGTTCATGCCTTCAAAGGCAACTTCTCTGGGATGCTTTCGGCGTCTTTATCTCTTGCTCTTGTTCTTCAATTGATATACGTCTGTTTTCTTGCGTCACCAAAACAGATTACACTCTATGCGGGTTTTGTTCTTTCTTCTACACATTTGGTGTATTTGTTTCCAAAAACATTGTCAGTAAAAGACATTGCATGTTTATGTTGCCTGACTAATCAATGTTGTCACGTCCTCCATCATGTTTTTTGCATTGAGTGTCTGCTCTTAATGTTTCACGACACTTCATTTTAATACAATCTTCTGGAACTTTTTTGTCTGCAGGTATCTGGTCACCACACAGCCTCCACGCACTGTACTTCAATGCCGTATTGGACACCACCGACACATGGACACAATTCCAGAGTATTCAAAGGTGCGATGGCCATTTGTGAAGAAATATAAAAAAAATGTACACTCCCCCCCCCCCTCTACCCCCTCCTTAATTGTTCCCAAAGAAAACAAAAAGGAATTAAAAGAATCAATGTCACATTTTGTCACACAGGCACACGTTTCTGGGTGTTTGAATTTTGCACAATGTGTAAAGTTTATAATGTCTAAACCGCGTAAAAACTATAACTACATCGTCATCGAATGGCATCGGGTGTTTTTTTTAATGATTGTAATTTCATACGTTTGAAGGGCAGAATGTCGCATTATGTTGAATATGTTCTACAAACCTTGGGGCCGGGTCGACGTGCGTTCAGAAAACACAGTTCCTGTTATGTTGTTTAGCATTCTCATCTCCTTTGATGGCCTTAACATCGTATTTGGGATAATACAAAAGAAGTCCTTCTAACTTGATTTTGTGTGTGCACTATCATATAAGGCTAAAAACAATTCGTCAACTTTAGATCAAATGCTTTTAGAAAGACCAGGAATCAAGACGAGGGTCGGGGTGGGTGTGTGTGTGTGTGTGTGTGTGTGTGTGTGTGTGTGTGTGTGTGTGTGTGTGTGTGTGTGTGTGTGTGTGTGTACAGCGATTCAGAGAAAACCACCCGAAAGATGTTAATGAAACTTTGAATGTGAGTTGATCCAGATAATACCACAACTAAATGAATTGATTTCGCTTCACGCGACTTGTTTTCAGGTTCCTTCCGCTGAACCAGGTGTCCCTGGAAAAAGCCAGAAAATGTATGCTTTCTTGTGAAATAAATTCATCCTGGACATTATGCGTCTCTGTGTGTGTGTGTGTGTGTGTGTGTGTGTGTGTGTGTGTGTGTGTGTGTGTGCGTGTGTGTGTGTGGGTGTGTGTGTGTGTGTGTGTGTGTGTGTGTGTGTGTGTGTGTGTTTGCATGTAGACGTGAGGTTTACTGGTTCTGTAGACTTTATTTCCTGTCGGGAACGTCAAGATAAGTTTTCTGTATAAAGACACGTGAGCATTTTCGGACAACATGACTGTGCAAATGAAGAAGACAAGGCAAATTATTAGAATAATGATGTGCGCTTACTTGTGTAAGTGCATTCATACATGCGTAGATGCGTTCGTTACCTTTTGCTTGTGGAGCTATGTATTATGTCAAACTGTGAAATTGGTGACAGAAAGGATGTTCAAAAATGGAATACTTCAACTTCGAGTGTACGCAAATTGGGATTTTGGGGTGGTTGATACATTTTTGACGTATGTGTGATTTACGAAATACTGTACATTCATCAACGTCGCTTCTCTTTGTCCATTATACTTCGCGTACAGTACTGGCTGTTTTCAATCCTTCTTGGGAAAACACTTCGACTCATTGTTTCATATCTCGTCAAGCTTTTTCATGCGATGAACTTGGACTTATACCAAAAGTCAACAGCCCGATGCTCTCTGTTGCAGAGTGGGACTTTTATTTTAGGTGATTTTATTTCTTAACTGACACAATAGTAGCTTTTTGGGAAATCAATTCACACAGGAAAAATCTCATTTTGCACATAAAGCATTAGGCTGTTGATTTTTGGTATGTGTCCGAGTAGAAAGATGACGATACCCCATGTAACGCCTGAACAAATCCTTGTGGTGCACATTGTGGCTGACACGAGAAGGGCGGAACCTTTAACTTTAGTAGCAACGCTCGTCTGGGATGTGACATTTTCTTTGTAATGATCAACTATGTCTAGTCACGATGAGACATCGTTGTCATATCCAGAGACAGTTCAGTGACGCATCGCGGGTACATGATTAGCGACGAAAGATGTTCTCAAAGTACAGTGCTTCCTACGCATGCAATCCGACCATTATAATGCTAGTCAGCAGTAAAGAAACAAAATGAGGATATCTCGTCGGATGCTGGTCAATGCCCATGCGGTCACATGTGAGGGTGAAAAGAAACAAAACTACACAAGGCATTGTTGGCGTTTAACAATGTTTATGACAGAGGGGGGGGGGGGGGGGGGGGGGGTAGGGGAGGGGGGATGGAGAGAGGGAGAGATGATGATAATGATGGAACTTTATTTTTCAAGGATAGAGGTTTAAGGCTACGCCTTTTCTTACAACAAGTCCTTACCTCTAATACAAAATTCTAATAAATGATAAACAAGTAGAACAACCGGACAAACAAACAAACAAACGAACAAACAAGCAAACAAGCATCACAATGACAAAATAAGCACACAAAAACAAAAACAAAACAACAACATACACATCGAAAATGAAAAAGCAATCAGCAAGCAAGCAAAACATGCAAAATGTTGATTGATGTTATACATATAAAGTGATCGACGGTAAAACTCTCGATCACGATACCAACGTTGACACTTATCAAGTACTGCCTACAATGATTATAATTGATTTAAACTTACCTAACCTGGTTACTGATGTGTTTTCTTTTTATTTAAATGATTATAATTGTGTAAATGATGATGATGATGATGATGATGATGATGATGATGATAATGTGTGGTGTGTGTGTGTGTGTTTGTGTGTGTGTGTGTGTGTGCGCGCGTATGTGTGTGTGTGTGTGTGGGGGGGGGGGGGTAGAGGGATTCCTGGAAGACTACTGAACGAATAAATGTCTTTCACTGCGTCATATCCTGCTTTTAATTGATTACAATTGTGGGCAAGCAATCTTTGACTCAGTCCGGCTTATGGGACTGCATTTCAGCTTTGAAGCTTAAACAAAAAGTAATACGTTTGTTTATTAAAATTCTAACATTCTTATTAAAAATTTCAGAAACAGATTTAACAATGAGTCCATTGTATTACTTATCAAAAATCAAAAATGGTAAAGATACGTCATGGTTAATCTGAAAGTTACTCAGAAATTAGGAAAATCGGTTTATGCACTGAATGTTAATATTATGCGCGACCCGTCTCGGTCTCTTAATTGTTTTCGGATAGCCAAGCCTTGCTACATCTCAGTGAATACTGGGTTTAAGTGTGCATCTTTTAATTTCAGACCGACGGAATGACTAAATGATTTGATATCGCTTCACGTGATTTGTTTACGATAAAACGCGCACAAACACGCACTTGTGTCCAAATCGATACACAATTGAATATTTATTTGGAGAACATGGTCATTCATTGAAAAACAGGCTACTGACTCAAGCAAAACATCATTACTTCTTCTTTGTCGTCTGCGTTCATCGACTAAAATTCCCACGTACACTCGTGTTTTATGCACGAATGGGTTTTTACCTGTATGAGCCATACGCTGCTTTTCGGGGAAAAACATCCTTACAATTGTTAAAGCCCCACTCCGCCTCACAGGTGGTTTACAGAATGAGTAAAGCTTTTCACGAAAAAGTAATAGAAACTCGATGAAAGACACTTAGTGGGGCCTTGAACAATATGTTATGACGCATACAGGTCTTTTGTGTGGCTCATGTAAACCATCCGCGCGCTTCAATGATTTATTCTAAGCTACCGCAGTCGTTTGTGTATTGTGTACACATGCCATCTGTCAAGTCGGCTCTAGTCGTATTGCTTACCTTTGCAATTGTCTACATTTTAGAAGGAATCTGGCGTTATTGTGGCAATTTGGTTACGAAATCAAAGCAAATGTCAAGGGGAACAACTCCACGTTGGGCATTACCCATCCAGTTAAAGTAAGTTATGCCCCTTGATCACAATACAACGTCTGTACAAACGGTCCGCTGCGGAAATGCGGTTAATAATTATTTGAATGCTTACACTCAGTATTCAACGCTCCAAACACATCAGGTAAGTGAATATCACAGATGTCCCACTGTCCTGGCCTATATTCCGACTTCGTGCTTTCGACTTATCGAAACTTCCGTAAAGCCGTCATAACGATCGAGGCTATTAGTATATCGGATGTAGATCACAAAAAGAACATTCTTTGAAAAATGCTCGCTATCCAGGGAGAGCAGCCCTAATGTTCTATGGCGGTAAGTCTTCAAACGAAACGATGTTTTGTAATGTATGTAAACGCCTGTGGGTGTCTGTGGCCTAAAACTGATGGTCTACGGGAGGCGGAGGGTGCCTTTAAGGAAAGTATATATACGGTACATGTAGAATGAACGCTGTATTTGAAAGCTTTTGATGTGTACATACCTGGAACCGAGATATTCTTACATTTTCTACATAATTATATACAAAGTAAATGAATTGATGCCACACATTCACCACATGTCATTTTGTCTTAGGTGTGACACGTACTGATCTTTGAAGTTTACGCTATGTCTGAAAAAAAATGGCAGTAAGTTTCAGAGGACCGCACCTCGATAAAAAAAAGGCTGGATTTGAATAAATCAATGCGTGGAGTCGGTGTCACGATTTTCATTGATTTCTGGTATTATTCGAACTAAAATGAAATTGTAATGTCTCAGTTGCATTTCCTGACATCACTGTGTGCATCATATAAGAATACTACATTACCTGCTATGTGATAACCTGGAATTAAACAGCAAGCCATGCAGTTTTCTGTTTACCCTACATTCTGTTATTACGTGTCTTCTACCTCAAACTTCCAGACGGAGTCGAAGTGTCCACATTGAAGACACGTCTTCTTAAACATCGATCTCTTCGAAATTGAAATCTCTGAAATCGCCAAAAGCAAAAAGAATCCACAATAGGAATTATAGCGTGAATAATCAACATTCTTACAGAGGAAACAACACAGTTTGAAGAATGAAGTTTATCTCATCATCGTTTATGGTCATCATGAGCTGTGCACAATTACTCCTGAGGTCCCTGTCAGACTGTAGTTTGACCCGACGTCATTTAAATGATAAACGCACGTGTTTGTTTGTTGGTTTGTTTGCTTAACGCCCAGCCGACCACGAAGGGCCATATCAGGGCGGTGCTGCTTTGACATATAACGTGCGCCACACACAAGACAGAAGTCGCAGCACAGGCTTCATGTCTCACCCAGTCACATTATTCTGACACCGGACCAACCAGTCCTAGCACTAACCCCATAATGCCAGACGCCAGGCGGAGCAGCCACTAGATTGCCAATTTTAAAGTCTTAGGTGTGACCCGGCCGGGGTTCGAACCCACGACCTCCCGATCACGGGGCGGACGCCGTACCACAAGGCCAACCGTGCCGGTTAAACGCACGTGTGGAGAGACGGTTTATTTATATCACATGGGTGGTCTCTCTGGCGTATGTAGGAGAGAAAAAACCTACCTTTATTATTCTGTAATCTTTTTTGAAACGGCAACACTTGCACATGTTTAAAATCACATTTTAATGGAGTGTGGTTAAAAAACCGAAAAGAGCTAGCTGCTCGACTGTGGAGACCAGCTAAACGTTCCAATGCATCAGCACTTGCAGAACCCCACACAGTCGATGCAAAGTCAATACTTGTCAAAATGTGACTATACAAAAAGAGACTAAACAAACTTTACGCGAGTGAAAGTTCAAACAGTTTTGAATTTTTGATAACTGACATAATTTTTGAGAGAGAGAGAGAGAGAGAGAGAGAGAGAGAGAGAGAGAGAGAGAGAGAGAGAGAGAGAGAGAGAGAGAGAGAGAGAGAGAGAAAGAAAGAGAGAGAAAGAGAGAGAGAGAGAGAGAGAGAGAGAGAGAGAGAGAGAGAGAGAGAGAGAGAAGGGCGGAGAGAGAGAGATAGAGAAGGGTAGAGAGAGAGAAAGAGAGGATCCAAAATCACCACTAAAGCTTGTTGTTGATCCTAAACATGCTTATTGTATATTATATCTATACAGTGTTCAATAAAACACTGTTTAAACCCAAGCGCACATTTGTTGTGCCTATTTTATGTCGCAAGGACCACGCCCCCACGCTAAAAAAGAGAGGTTGCGGGGAAAACAAGAACATTCCCAGCACACAAACGAGACGAAAATGAAGTGAAATTCTCTCATCTCAGTTTGCTGACTGTCGTAACACCCGTTCTTCTCCCCACAGACTGGCCTCCGGGAGACGGACTGGTATCGCCAATTGGGGTATTATATCGATAGGACGAGATATTAAGTGACGCCATCTATTTCTCAGTATCGTACTCAGTATTCGATCGTTGTCACCGCAATCTCGTAATTGTGGACGCATCCGGGGTAAAACGACGACGGGCAATTGCGATCAGAAGAAAACCATGCATTGAAAGTAACCGGTGCCAGAGTCACCGCCACACACGGCGTCAGACTTGGCTTCTCTGTTCAGCGATACCTGCGGTTATAGCGTGGTGCTTTTTACCTGGCGGTGTGCGTCTTCTTGCTTTGATGTCTGTCGTTGACAGGTAAGATTTGTTGTACTGCAGATGTGGCGAGAAAGGGAGAGAGAGAGATGAAGAGCGAGAGTATGTAAGATAGCTTTGTATGCCTTGCTTTGTATGCCTTGCTTTGTATGCCTTGCTCTCCCCTGGTGCTCTTTTCTCCCTTTTCTTTCTTTCTTTCTCTCTTCCCCCTCTCCCTCCCTCTCTCTATACCCCTCTCTCTCTCCCCTCTCTCTCTCTCTCTCTCTCCCTTTCCCCCTCTTTATCTCTCTGCCCCTCCCTCTCTCTCTCTCTCTCTCTCTCTCTCTCTCTCTCTCTCTCTCTCTCTCTCTCTCTCTCTCTCTCTCTCTCTCTGTCGCCCTCACTGTCTGTCTGTTTGTCTGGCTGGTTGTCTGTCTGTCTCTCGCGCCCTCTCCCCCCCCACCTCTCTTTCTAGCTGTTCAATAACAAAAATCCTGATCGAGTCATTTAAAAACATTTTTAATTTGAATCACAAAAGTGATGGCATTGTACATAATTATTGCTTATTACTTCGTGTATCCGCAAATATATAGTTTTGTAGTGTTTGATGAAAATTGTGCTTTACATTTTAGGATGTTAAATAGCTACTTTGTGTATTTTTGGAACAAGGCTTATATTAGAAACACCCCCTATTCCTAGCATTTTCTGATTCCAAAATTCTATCCCCCTGGAGATGACTTGGTTATGCAATATCCATACACTAAACGCCAATCTTCAAACGATTAAAGATACAGGTAGCATTGGTAAACTTTCTTTCCGGATATGAAAAGACAAGTTTTGAGACAGCAGATGTAAATTCATGACTTTAATCCAATTACTAATGAATTTAAATGTAACAAGATGCTCTTAACCAATGTAAAATCCTGACGAACGAATACACGCACGCAAGCACGCACGCACACTCACTCGCGCACACATACACACACACACGCAAACACACACACACACACACACACACACACACACACGCGCGCATACAACCACGCACACACGGAAGCACGCATCAACGCACGCACGCACGCACCACACGTAGAGTTAGTGATAGCATGTATCTCGCGATTGAGAACAACTTTTCTGACAAGCGATAACAAGAAAACAAGTCGCGTAAAGCGAAAATACAATATTTAGTCAAGTAGCTGTCGAACTCACAGAATGAAACTGAATGCAACGCAACGCAGCAAGACCGTATACTCGTAGCATCGTCACTCCACCGCCCGTGGCAAAGGCAGTGCCCGTGGAATTGACAAGAAGAGCGGGGTATTCGTTGCGCTGAGAAGGATAGCACGCTTTTCTGTACCTCTCTTCGTTTTAACTTTCTGAGCGTGTTTTTAATCCAAACATATTATATCTATATGTTTTTGGAATCAGGAACCAACAAGGAATAAGATGAAAGTGTTTTTAAATTGATTTCGAAAAAAAAAAATTGATAATAATGTTTATATATTTAATTTTCAGAGCTTGTTTTTGATCCGAATATAACATATTTATATGTTTTTTGAATCAGCAAATGATGGAGAATAAGATAAACGTAAATTTGGATCGTTTTATAAATTTTTATTTTTTTTTACAATTTTCAGATTTTTAATGACCAAAGTCATTAATTAATTTTTAAGCCACCAAGCTGAAATGCAATACCGAAGTCCGGGCTTCGTCGAAGATTACTTGAGCAAAATTTCAACCAATTTGGTTGAAAAATGAGGGCGTGACAGTGCCGCCTCAACTTTCACGAAAAGCCGGATATGACGTCATCAAAGACATTTATCAAAAAAATGAAAAAAACATTCGGGGATTTCATACCCAGGAACTCTCATGTCAAATTTCATAAAGATCGGTCCAGTAGTTTAGTCTGAATCGCTCTACACACACACACACACACACACACAGACACACAGACACACAGACACACGCACATACACCACGACCCTCGTTTCGATTCCCCCTCGATGTTAAAATATTTAGTCAAAACTTGACTAAATATAAAAACAAGTCGCGTAAGGCAAAAATACAACATTTAGTCAAGTAGCTGTCGATTTCACAGAATGAAACTGAACGCAATGCCATTTTTCAGCAAGACCGTATACTCGTAGCATCGTCAGTCCACCGCTCATGGCAAAGGCAGTGAAATTGACAAGAAGAGCGGGGTAGTAGTTGCGCTAAGAAGGATAGCACGCTTTTCTGTACCTCTCTTTGTTTTAACTTTCTGAGCGTGTTTTTAATCCAAACATATCATATCTATATGTTTTTGGAATCAGGAACCGACAAGGAATAAGATGAAAGTGTTTTTAAATTGATTTCGACAATTTAGTTTTGATAACAATTTTTATATATTTAATTTTCAGAGCTTGTTTTTAATCCAAATATAACATATTTATATGTTTTTGGAATCAGAAAATGATGGAGAATAAGATGAACGTAAATTTGGATCGTTTTATAAATTTTTATTTTTTTTTACAATTTTCAGATTTTTAATGACCAAAGTCATTAATTAATTTTTAAGCCACCACGCTGAAATGCAATACCGAAGTCCGGGCTTCGTCGAAGATTACTTGAGCAAAATTTCAACCAATTTGGTTGAAAAATGAGGGCGTGACAGTGCCGCCTCAACTTTCACGAAAAGCCGGATATGACGTCATCAAAGACATTTATCAAAAAAATGAAAAAAACGTTCGGGGATTTCATACCCAGGAACTCTCATGTCAAATTTCATAAAGATCGGTCCAGTAGTTTAGTCTGAATCGCTCTACACACACACACACACACACACACAGACACACACACGCACATACACCACGACCCTCGTCTCGATTCCCCCCTCAACGTTAAAACATTTAGTCAAAACTTGACTAAATGTAAAAACAACTCTTTTTTCGTGTGCAGAGGTTAATGGAATGAAATTCAGGACTTAAAAGGGCAGCATCGTAATTGTTTGTATTGATCTTTAAGACCTTTGATGTTTGAATTGAAATATTGTCAAGGGAGGGATGAGCCAACGTTACGAGCAAAAGAGAAAGTATTTTTACAGTAGAAAAACTCAATTCTCCGAACATTCTTTACACCGACCATTTTGGTAATGCAAAGTTTACCTTTGTGAGTAAAATACAACCGTGCCACAGCGCATCAAAACACCGATAGAGCTATTTCCGAGAAATGTCTGATGCGAGAAGAAACCTTTTTGTTCAGTTGAACGATAACACAGTTGTTTGAAATGAACTGAAAACAACCGTTTTGTAATCGAGCCGAAACAGAATTGAAAAATGCATTTTATGTGTGAACAAAGTTGGTGTCATCTATTTTGAGTACAGAAATTCATTCACGACTGAAACAAATCCAATCTGTTTGAATTGAAAAGAGATGCAGCCAACAATTATGAACAAGTCGCGTGAGGCGAAATTACTACATTTAGTCAAGCTGTCGAACTCACAGAATGAAACTAAACGCACTGCATTTTTCCCGCTCGTGGAAAAGATAGTGACATTGACTGGCCAGTATAGCGCGGTTGTGGTTGCGCTGAGCAGGATAGCACGCTTTTCTGTATCTTTATTCTTTTTAACTTTCTGAGCTTTTGTTTAATCCAAACAAAACACATCTATATGTTTTTGGAATCAGGAACCGATGAAATTGTTTTTACATCGGTAATCGAAATTTAATTTTAATAATAATGTTCATATTTTTAATTTTCAGAGCTTGTTTTTAATTCAAATATAACATATTTATATGTTTTTGGAATCAGAAAATAATGAATAATAAGATGACATTATTTTTGGATCGATATCTAAAAAAACAAATTTAATTACAATTTTCCGATTTTTAATGACCAAACTCATAATCAATTTGTAAGCCTCCAAGCTGAAATGCAATACCAAAGTCCGGCCTTCGTTGAAGATAGCTAAACTAAAGTTTCAATAAATTTGGTTAAAAAATGAGGGAGTGACAGTGCCGCCTCAACTTTCACCTAAAGCTGGATATGACGTCATCAATGACATTCATCCAAAAAAAGACAACATTATCTGGGGATATTATCTGGAAGAATGTTTATGTAAAGTTTCATGAAGATCGGCCTTGTAGTTTCCTCTGAATCGATCTACACACACACACACACACACACACACACACACACACACACACACACACACACACACACACACACCACGACCCTCGTCTCGATTCCCCGTCTATGTTAAAACATTTCCCGTCTATGTAAAAACGATACAGCCTCTGTCTTGATAATGTACATGCGTGTTTCAAAAGGTCATTAATAAAGATGAAAATAAAAATAAAATGAAAACAAAGAAATCACCAGGCAAAGTAAAAAGTAGCCATTGCCACAGCGAAGACTTGAGTTACTTTCCAATTTAACTAACATTCCTCAGGTTACACCCCCCCCCCCCCTTCCACTTCTGCAATGACCTTTCCTATTAATTTTGTGTGTTTCCCTTTCAAACGGCGTCTGGTCATGGTAGAAGACTAATGACTTGAACATTTTGCGATCGTGCACTTTAATATTGTCGTTGGTATGGCTCTTGCCCCAGATGTCGCCCACTGTCAGGCAGATTCAGATTTACGAACGAATAGAAAATAATGTTCTTTTCTTCTGGCCAGAATGGGAGCTATTTTATGCACCGGATGGGAAAATACAAACGCAGCGACGAGCTTAAACGGCCCCCAATGGAATGGACCACGCCGCTTGAATACATTTATCACCAAGTGCATTTTTCGTAGAAGCCATAACGAGTGATTAGGATTAATGGAAATTGGCGATTTGTGCAGGGTTGAAAGGATGTGTCTTTGATAGACCGCTGAAGTGCTATATAGTGCGTGAGGTGTTGCCGTTGTCGGGCTTTGAAGTGCTATATAGTGCGTGAGGTGTTGCCGTTGTCGGGCTTTGAAGTGACTGCACGGTATTTTATTGTTATCGATCTTTTTTTTCATTTTGCATTCTTTGGGGGGTTCTGCGTTTGTGAGCGTTTTACTCTCAGAATCAACTTATGGTGTGATAAGAAGAAGAACAATAGTGACTGCGCGTGAAAGCGAGACATACACAGATCAACAACAAACAAGATATTAAGAAGAAGACACTTGGGTCGAGACAGTTGTAAATTGTAACTGCGACGTCGTCTTCGTTTTCACGTGAGTCAGTGTTTTGATATTTTTAATTGTGGTGGATGTTTGTGTTCCACACCGTGTGTTTGTTTGTTTGTTGTGACGCCCTTTTTGAGGGTGGAAGTGCTTGGTAACTGTGTCTTTCTTCATATTCTGCTCCCGCGAGTTGGGCACTTTACTGTCAGGGTTATATCGTTGTGGTAAGTGTATTGCCTCGTGTCATCAGTGTAATTCAAAGTCTCATTGTCATTTTCCTATCACTTTCCTTCTTTTATCATCCGATTCTTGGGAAATTCGGTTCGCTTCCTTCCAGTGGGAAGCTAACAGCAACAAGAATCGCACTATCCAGGTGTCTGCGAGTGTCTGCACTTCTGGTAAACAAACAGAGATCTTTTACGTGCCGCAGTGGCGACAGGAGGTCAGCGCTGAAAGTCCAGAGAATTGTGCACTCGCCATTGGCGAGTGCTTCTCAAAATTTACTAGCCAAATAGGTAGAGGTTACACGCCGAGTCTCAGTGATTATTAAAAATAATGGTCGAAGTTAGCGGATCATGAAAAATGCGAGCTTCAGCGAGCTTTTTCATGACCGCGAACTGAGACCATTATTTTTTATAATCACTGAGACGAGGTGTGTAACCTCTTTATTCCTCCTTTCTTCAGTTATTCAAAGAAAAGAGGAGGTTTTTTGCGAAAGTTTGATCGAATCCTATTCACTCAACCAGTCAACCTGCGCAGGCGATCGATTAATGCGCGGTTGTATAGTTCCGTGCAAATCATTCCATTCTGTTAACACTTCTTGTCAGTTTTCCTATTTTGGACTAAAATCAAGTACACAGATATGCTGTTATTCTGCTGTGGCGGCAAAGGCAGATATTGTGTGTTCTGTATATGTTTTGGTATCGCTTAGGATAATGTTCTTTCGTCAAATGGGACTAGCAGACGAACTTTTGCACCAGTGTTCCAACGTTAAAAACTGTATGAAGTTCAGTTTTCTGGGGAAAATAGTGTATGAAACCGCTTTATGTTGTTTAAATTGATGAGATGTGTGCATTTGGTTGCGTGTGATCTGTTTATTAAATGAAATATTGTTGAAAACTGACCGTCCGATTGCAGTCTGTTGTCGAAGAAACTGAGTGAAAAGAAGGGGAACTACTCTTGTCGCTAGACAAAGTATGAGTTACTTGCCTTGCGGGAAATTGCTTGTGATGAACGTTTGAGCACGGCAAATCTAGATTCAGAAAACAACCGAACTCATGGATTTTATATGAAGATTCATGTGTTCAGGCCTGTAGTTGTTAATTTAAATGCGGTATGTTTGTATTGTTTGCTCCAGAGATGTATACTTCGTACGTTAGAGCGTTCGGAACTTTTCAGTCGCAAAAAGTAGTACCGAAACAGAACAACTTCTCAACCCATTGCACTATCGAGGATTCAGGCTGTTGCTGGGTCGTTATTTGTTTGGTTGCTGGGTCATTATCGAACAATAACTACCCCTACAAGTTTACAGAGGTAAAGAAGCAGAGGGGGGAATAAAAAATCTTACTCGCCAAACCAACAAGATGACTCTTAACTAATTTTGAGGCTAGCATTTGATCATTGTACACCCCAGCGGTATGCTTCTATTCTGATTTGTGTTTCACACACACACACCACACACACCACACACACCACACACCACACACACACACACACACACACACACACACACACACACACACACATGAAGATCTGAAATACACGAGTCACTTCGGCCGCGATACAATGTCGTTCAGAGATTTGAATTTGTTTCAGCACACTTAATTTCTACTCGCCAGGTACATTTTTCTACTCGCCATGGCGATTAAATCACTCGCCAATTTCAGGCCTGTAGGTTGGGAAATGGATACCGTCTCGTCAACCGCCCCTGCCCGGATTCGAACCCGTGACCCAAGAATCACAATTCCAGTACTCTGCCGTTTGAGCTACTGAGAAACTCGGGATCTTTAACGAGCGCGATGGTCTTTTTGCACGCACTTGATCACGAGGATGGTAGTATTCCGTCCATTTTGATTCTGCGCTGAACGTTTAATCAACACAATACAGAAACTTTCTACTGGTACCTGGTTAAAAACCCAAACCGATAAGAAGGAAACGGGTTCAAACCCACACCAATAACAAGGAACCGGTAACAAACCCACACCAATAACTAGGAACTGCATGGTTAAAAACCCACACCAATAACAAGGAACTGTGTTCTAACCCACACCAAAAACGAGGGATTGGTTACAAGCCCACGCAACTAACAAGGAAGTGGGTTCAAACCAACACCGATAACAAGGAACTAGTTACAAATCCACACCGAGCATTAGGAACTGGTTATTAATCCCACACCGATAACAAGGATCTGTTTACAAATCCACACCGATAACGAGAAACTGGTTATTCAATAAAAAGTAACTAGTAACAAACCAACACCGATAACATGGATCTGAATACAAACCCACACCGATAACAAAGATCTGGTTACAAACCCAGACCGATAACAAGGATTTGGCTACAAAGTCACGCCGATAACAAGGATTTGGCTACAAAACCACACTGATAAGTACAAATGTTGTTCACACCGATACCGATAACAAGGAACTTGTTACAAACCCATATAGATAACAAGAAGCTGGTTACAAACCCACACCGATAACAAGGATTTGGCTAGACACCCACAACGATAACAAGGAACTGGTTACAAGCCCACACGGTTAACAAGAAACTGGTTACAAACCAACATTGATAACAAGGAACTGATTACATGCCCACATCAATAACAAGGAACTGGTTACAAACACTTTGCATTTGAATACAGGGACTGGTGACACTCCCCATTAACATTCAATACAAAACTTGTTTTCCTTCCAGAAGCCCACGTAAGATTGATTCCAATGGTGTATGTAACAGATAGACGCCAACTTCAAAACATGTATCGAATGTGTTTGACCTTTTATTTTGCTTGTGTCAGCGTGTGCTCATGTCTTCAACAATAAGGATTTTAAGATAAATGAAATTCCTGGTAAAAACTCAATACACTAGCTTTAGCAGAAAAGTGGGTGGATTCCCTGTATTAATTAAGTGCACTTCCTGTTGGCGTTTTTTGGCATACAGGGAATGCACCCGGGTACATTTCCTGCAGCGTTTTGCCAATCTCATTTTTCGATCCTTCTATTTTTATTTTTCAACGAAAATTAATTCTATTCGGTGTTGCAATTTGTATTAAGAAAATGTGAAAAAGTCCTCCAGTCGAACCGCATTTTGGATGTATATGAAGGGAAGTGACGCTGAGGTGAGTCACGCGCTTGGCGCGAGACAGAGCAAAATCGTACTTTCCAACAGGGTGCGTTACCTGTATTATACATGTACACAGAAAAAACGCCTACAGGGAATGCACCCACATTTGGTCGACTTAGATCCCTTCTACCTTGCTTTACCCCCAACAGGCGTCAAAGAATGTTTATCAAAATATCAATCAAGTTGATTGAAAAATGATGTCGCTTTGTCTAAAATCCGGATATGTCATTAAAGGCATTTCTGGAAACAAAATATGAGAAAAATTCAGAATCCACACGCAAATACTAATAACTAGATGATTACCCGCTTCGCCGGGTACCGGCTTCGCCGGGAAGAAGTAGAGCCGAATACCCGGGTACCCAGTGTGTGGCGCACCGTACGCCGGCTTCGCCGGGTGAGTGGCGCACCGTACGCGATTGACGCCACACGAAGGAAGGGAGATAAACGCGCAAAACACTGCGGAAGATAAGGAAGAGTTACTGGGAATGGATGTACAGAAAAACCATAAAAACTAAAATCGGTTCAGCACTGAGAGCACCTGTTGAAAATTTTCATCGACCAGATTGTGTCCGGGGTCTACCTGAATATGCCCACCAAATTTGAAGCAGATCCATCGAGAACTTTGGCCGTGCATAGCGAACACACAGACAGACAGACATACACACACAAGCCGTATATAGATATAGAAGATCTGTTCAGTACTTATCTGGTCACTAAAAAAGCAATCACACAGACACACACACAGACACACAGACACACAAACACACACACACAAACACACACAAACACACAGCCCCCCCCCCCCCCCCCCCACACACACACACACACAGACGCGTCTTGGATACCAAAACGCAACGGCGTTCTGTTGAAATCATTGGTGTCGGCCAAGCCAGTGCTTGGTTATTGTAAAGATGATAAGTAACATTATTCTAGGGAAAAAAAACCCAAAGAAACCCAACCGCCGACGCTAATGTTTTCTTGTCTCCACAGTCCCGACATGCCAATCACAACGGCCAGCACCTAATAAGCGATCAACATGACCATAAATGACACGACTCAGCAGACGTTGGGGGCGGGGCCTAACGTTACCACGCCCACCACTCTGGTGGAATGGTCCACGGACAACAAGATGCGGAACGTGTTGATTGGCTCGGTGCTGGTGATTGTCAACGCCCTGACACTCATCACTGTGGTCCGTACACGCTCACTGCGGTCCCACACTAAGGTAAGGTGGAGAAGGCTGGTGACCGCTTGTACAAAACATCACGAAACGACACAATACCAAACAATGCAATGCGGTACGCTACGAAACAATACGATACGATACGGTACGATTGCGATGCGAAACGATACGAGACGAGACAAGACAAGACAATATAATACAACGCAATAAGATAGATAACACTACATCATGGCTTGCTGTGTCATACTCGTATCAGCTTTACACGTTTTATTAATTAGAATTTAATATTGAAATGCTAGCGAAAGCTAGCTTTTTAATATTTGAAAAAGCAACGAGTGTAAATCTGACATGACCCTGCAAGCCATGTAGCACTATGTTTATCATACATGTTGTTTTCACCTCATGTCGATGTACATTTCCTGAACATGTAACATATGAATAAACATTGTTTAAACCAAAGGAAAAAAACACGTTACTCTAGAAAGTATATCGTGACGTGTGCGTACTCAACATTCGTCCGGGGTAAACAGCAAGCGCAAAAGTGTTCCAAGAATGACGTTTGTCTGGGTTACTTGGACTTTATGAGCTCTGGAAAAGTAGGCCTCTGCCAGTCTAGTTTAACACGACCTCGTGTACATGATATACACACGTGTGAGTACATGTAAATGAATGAATAATTATGCGCTGTTATGATATCATTGAGGAACAAACAACAACTCCAATGATAAGTTCCCTCCACTGTATTGGGTCAAATAAATGATACAGTTATGATACATACACACATACACACACAATCATGAAAAAAAAGATATCAGGGTTATGGATTCAAAACCGGGTACTCACAGGTTTGAAGACATAGAAAAATCCGTTTGACAATCCCGTGCACAAACTAACACAAGAATCTTACCCGGAGTCTATCAAAAATCGCTACCCGTGAAGTATACAGGAAAACACACACTGACACACAGTCCGTGAAATCACTGGCACACGATATCCACAGTACAGATACCGACGCACGGCCAGTGTGTAAGCGGAAAAAACACAGTCACAGTTCACATTTAGGATTCGGACCAGACTGCGGCAACCGTCTGATCTATTTGCTAAATACTAATTATACCTTAATTAACTATGTTCTCCTGGACATGGCTTAACTCAACTAGATCACTCACAAAAACTGCTGATAATTATGTCCTTCACTTGAAAAAGTAGTGGTGTACTTGATCCTCCGACTGGCGATCTCGACCTAACCAGTTCACTTCGATCGTCCCGTGACCTTTCTGGGTCCAACTATACGGACTTTCCTGTAACCTCGCTGCTAGCTTCGTGAAAGTCCCGTCGAACTTCAGCTAAACTGGTCCAGAGAAATAAAATATTCGGCGGTTTCTCAGATGATTCTTCTTTCACGGCATCTGGCCGCAATCCTCCTCTCATGGACAGGTTACTAGACGCACTGCACAAACATGAAGAGCGGACATCTTGTTTTTACAATCTGTCACGGTATAAAATAACTTAACATTGTTTAAAATTTAATATCTCAAAATCGGAAAAAGTTACAGGAGTGATTTTTGTACCAACGTAAAGCTTGTTCAATTGCTCATTATGGGCAAAAAACCGGAATAGTCTGGCTTGTTCCGTTTTTTTGCAATTTGAGCTCAAAGACGCATGGTGTCATTTTGGAGTTTACAAACTTAGCACTGTGTGTTTGACAGCGCTGTGCGTGCACTGATTGCCTGGTCACTCCGAATCTCCTAGCAACATCAGTATAAGTCATCCCTCCTCTCAACATCCCTATTGCGACGAGTCTATCGTTCACACACGTTCGTGGCATGGTGAAAGACAGAGTGGACAGTTTTGGGCAAAGAGAAAGAAACATTTTAGTGTCAGTGTGACAAATGGATTTGTACATAATTCAGTATTAAAAGTATTTAACACATGTGTACAGATTGGCTTGCCATACTTGTGGTTCACACGAGTGCAGAAATCACCTGTTGAGAAGAGGTGACCTATTTTTGTAAAGTATATCTCCATTGGCTGCTATTGACCAATGAGAGACAAGATTGTTAACATTGTTGGATTGTGAAGGTTAGAGCATGACCGACAGTTGAAGAGAAGAGACGTGTCTCTGAATGTCTCCACGTTTGGGTTGTAATGCTGCTCACCAAACATTGAGGTCGAATACTGTACGACTCGTGTTGTGGAAGAATCATGAGTGATTCTATGCTGTGAATATACAGGTATTTATTGAATTGTATTTTGCTCAGTAATATTGACTTGTGAAATGACTGTGAGAGTCATGTTGTAAATTGGGTTGGAGAAGCGTGAGCTGTTGTCAGCCATTTTGAAAAGGAATGTTGTATGTTCTTTTGTAATGAAGTTACTTGTAAATGAGCTGGTGTAAATAATATAACAGCATAAGCTAGTTGACGGATAATTGAACAGTATTGAGAAAGAATAGCAGTATTATTTCGTGGAAAAGTTTATCTAAGAATGGAGACTTATGGTAGCATAAACTTTTTACGCAGCACCCCGGTCGGAGTGACGGATGCACCACTCGGCGGCGGGAGAGAGAGAAGAGACGGGCATTCCCTCCTTGGCGCCACGGATCCGTTGATTGTGGGCGCAAGGTTGTATTAGCGCTGGAGTTCTGGAAACCGGTGGAACCTCACCCCATAGTCACCACGAGCTGTATTTCGTCGTGGGTGATATGGATCCAGAGTATGTACCCGCTTAATAGTGAGTAGTCATTGTATTTGTGAATTACCACTGAAGAAACATAATCGTCAGAAGGATTGTGTGAGACGAAGACGTCGTCAACTGAGAATTACGTGACATGTGAAATGTGCGTAAAGTGAAACTGTGTTAAACAGGAAACATAATCGTCAGGAGAATTGTGTGAGACGAGGACTTCGTCAATCGTGAGACAGTTAGACTCCTACGCGTTTTCAAGATATTATTCTTATTATACATGAATGCAAGTGATTTGTAGACTGCATGAGAGATAACATATTTGTATTTTTGTGTTGATGTTACAATATAGGTACGAGGGCAAAGGGCAGTAATTGTGTTTCAGTCTTTGTACCTAGTTTGAGTGCTGTGTGTGTGTGAGTAAAAGTTAGTTAGTAAACAGAGCAGAGCACGCATTTTCTGATATAGTAACAAATACACACAGACACTTACACGAAAAAACCATCCGTAACAGTGAGTTGTTCTCACTCACAAACAAACGGACAAACCAAAGGCAGTACTTTCATGCAATATTCGTGGATCAGCAGCAGACCTTTTGCAGGTTTCAAGTACGGGTAGACGTGCCCCGAGAGTCAAAGAGTGCAGGCCTACCTGTTTACAGCACACACAGCGTGCACTGGCTGTCGGCAGCGTCGGCAAGCTTAGGCGTCAGTCTAGTAAACTCCAAAATGACACCATGCGTCTTTGAGGACCAATTGTGAAAAAACTAAGCAACCGAGAACATTCCGGTTTTTTTCCTCTTCTCAGGAATTGATGGTTCTATGATCGTACCACCCCGCTCTCCTGCAACTTTTTCCGATTTTGAGATATTACATTTTAAAACATGTTAAGTTATTTTATTCCGTGAGTATAGTTTCTGCAATGTAAATCGTTTCAGCTTACGCGATACAGAGAATATCGATATCCGAATGCCTATTAAAGTTACCTGTTAACGGGCTTTGACGATCGCGTCTCAGAAAACACAAGTAAGGGCTGGAACCTTCTCCTGCATTCTCTCCGGGCATTTTCTCCCCCCGCGCGATTAACATCGAGACCTTTCTCCTCGATGGACAGTCGTCATTCAAGTGTGCTACTAAACTTGCTACGATTCACGTGTATCTTGTTGGCTTTCGTGAAACGTGGAGGACACAAATGCTAAGGCCTGACTCAGTTGTTAGCCGTTTGATTTCCTTCACAGTGAATGGTTTAGTTATATAATGGGTGGTCTTTCTCACGAGCGTAGAATACAATACAATACACTACAATACAATTCTATTTGGTTTAAAATTAAACTCCCATTCATTTAAATTTGTAAATGACTTAAGCCCCAAATCAAGGACTAAGCAAGTTACCACTACAGTTTAACAATTTCTAGCTACCATTTTGTTCCTGTAAGATCCACATTACATGATTCTAAGCTTGATTTTGTTGCGTTACGTGACCTTGAAATTATTGTGTACCGCCTCGTGTGACGTGATACTGTGTACCGTCTCGAATGACGTAATATTGTGTACCGCCTCGTGTGAGCAGATGCTGGTGGGAAGCCTGACGTGCTCGGACATGCTGATGGGGGTCAGCACGCTGGTACCCCGCTTGTTGCCATGGCAACACCTGTCGCACGAACCTATGTGCGTCATCCGCTTCTCCGGCGTCCTGATGTCCGTCTACGGCACCTGTCTGTCCGTCATCTCCATCTCGCTTGACCGCACGTTGGCCTTGACCTTTCCCATCATGTACAGGTGCGTGTTTCTATCCTAGTAAACAAATATTCTAATTTCAAGAAATAGTTTCTTGATGGTTTTCCGGATCTCTAAACCATTCAGGGTGACAAAACCACGACAGAGGTATTCCTTGATGGTTTTCCGGGTCTCCAAATAATGCAGGGTGTCAAAACCACGAAAGAGGTACGTTTTGCTGATCCAAACATGATTTCTTCTTGGTTTTCTTGACCTCAGGATGTCAAAACCACGAAAGAGGCATTCCTAATCCAAGAAATGAGTTATTGGTGTTTTTTTTAAATGTTTTTATATGGGAGATTTATATAGCGCTTGACGTTCTCTAAGCGCTTTACATATTAATTTCTGCCGTGTGAGATGGAATATTTTACACAATGTATCACGCATTCACATCGGAAAGTAAATCTTAACCCATTACGGCGAATATTTACTTTTCACGGCCTATTATTCCAAGTCACACGGGTATTTGGTGGACATGTTTTTTTTTATCTATGACTATACAATTTTGCTAGGAATTACCCTTTTGTCAATCGTGGGATCTTTAACGTGCAGACCCCAATGTAGTGTACACGAAGGGACCTCGGTTATTCGTCTCATCCGAAAGACTAGCACTTGAACCCACCACCTGGGCCAGGAAAGGGTCCGATAGCTATAATGTCAATCGGTTCATGTAAGATACTGTTGTAAAAATGTACAGGCAAACCCAGAGTCACTTTGCTAACCCCCGTTTAATTGTAAATTATATACTCTAGCTGTTTTGGGGCTTCCGAAGGTCTGAGAAAGTCATGTCTTATAAGGGCAATTCCAAAAAATATGCTCACATAAGCCTGAAATTCAAAATGGAATTGACGGCTTTTTCACCGTACATATGCCACAAGAGATGTTTATAGTTACTTATACCATTCATCGCTTGCCTCTAGTTCACTCCCCTTGCATGCCGCCATTTTGTTTTGATGTCATTTGGGAACGCCCGTGTAAAGTCATTTTATGACAACTTTTAAGAATGGTGTGCTAGTTTTTAAATTTAGTCAAGTTTTGACTAAATGTTTTAACATAGAAGGGGAATCGAGACGAGGGTCGTGGTGTATGTGTGTGTGTGTGTGTGTGCGTGTGTGTGTGTGTGTGTGTGTGTGTGTGTGTGTGTGTGTGTGTGTGTGTGTGTGTGTGTGTGTGTGTGTCTGTCTGTCTGTGCGTGTGTGTGTGTGTGTAGAGCGATTCAGAGTAAACTACTGGACCGATCTTTATGAAATTTGACATGAGAGTTCCTGGGTATGATATCCCTAGATTTGTTTTCATTTTTTCGATAAATGTCTTTGATGACGTCATATCCGGCTTTTTGTAAAAGTTGAGGCAGCACTGTCACACCCTCATTTTTTAATCAAATTGATTGACATTTTTGTAAAGCAATCTTCGACGAAGGCCGGACTTCGGTATTGCATTTCAGCTTGGTGGCTTAAAAATTAATTAATGACTTTGGTCATTAAAATCTGAAAATTGTAATTAAAATTATTTTTTTATAAAATGATCCAAAACTTCGTTTATCTTATTCTTCATTTTTTTCTGATTCCAAAAACATATAAATATGTTATATTCGGATTAAAAACAAGCTCTGAAAATTAAAAATATAAAAATTATGATTAAAATTAAATGTCCAAAATCGATTTAAAAACAATTTCATCTTATTCCTTGTCCGTTCCTGATTCCAAAAACATATAGATATGATATGTTTGGATTAAAAACACGTTCAGAAAGTTAAAAAGAATAGAGATATAGAAAAGCGGACTATTCTCCTCAGCGCAACCGCTACCGCGCTTTTCTGGATTGTTAATTTCACTGCTTTTGCCAAGAGCGGTGGACAGACGATGCTACGAGTCTTGCGGAAAAAATGCAATGCGTTCAGTTTCATTCTGTGAGTTCGACTGAGCTTGACTAAATGTTGTATTTTCGCCTTACGCAACTTGTTATTGTTTTGGTTTCGAAAATTAGCCAAAGTTGCTACAGATGCCTAAAACTATCGTTTGATCTGTTTTTGAAATATCAAGTGCTAATACTTTTTGAAATATATTTAAAACAAACTCTACCCCAAAATGGTGCCACATCAGTGACGTTTTGGGTAGACTTTTTGTTTGTGGTGATGAACCGATTGGTTGATTTATTTCTTATTTCGAGTTTTCTTAGTTTTTAAATGGAGGAGTCCAACCATGTGATTTGAGTTTGTTTGTCCCCATTTTGTTGTGCACAAAGTGCGTCACTGACGTGGCACTGTTTTGTAACGTCTATGGCACTTTGAAACCATGTGTACTTGTTACTGATAGTTTTTAACCAATTTCCTTGTGATTTTATGTTACATGTTCTAACTAAGGTTAACATTGTTGTAACTGAAAAAAGCTGAGCACAAAAACGAGATCATTTGTCCGTTATTTTTAATTTCTAGTGCAGTTAAACCCAGAGATTTGTTATGATCCAAACAAAATGACCAAAACGCTATTATAAATGTTTCAGGTAACTGATCATCAAAAATAATATATCATTTGAAAGGCCAAACATTTAACTGGTTTACCTCTCAGAGATGACGCCATTAGGTTGCTACGTCATAAATGACGAGGCATCAAAATACTTCACTTTTGGGTTATGCTTAAAAAACGGGGTCTTTTGTCAAGAACCATGAACAACTCCTATTCTGTAAAGGAGTGTAGCTAGGTAATGACACAAAGGACATTTCTACAAAGGTGAAGAAAGTAACTTAAACGTTCATATAGAACCGTTCACAGAATTCTACACAATGACCTTCAGCTTCAAAAGCTGGCCGCAAAATGAATGCCTCATTAGCTGACAGGGAAACGGAAGAAGCAACAAGTTCCTCTTGCACGCGATCTGCTTAACCGTTTTGAACCAAGTAGACCCACACTTGTGATGAATCTAGTCACTGATAATGAGACTTTGGTTTCCTTCTATATTATTGCCAGAAAACACAAAACAATTGGGCCACAATTACGAGACGCACTACATTTGTAAGCAAGGGTTTCAAAGAAGAAACAGTGCTATTCGCTGTATTTTGAGACCACAAAGGTCCCGTTGCTGTCGATAATTTTTTGCTAACAGAACTGTCACTGTCACATACTATACAGGACCTTATTACGCAAAGTAACTCACGAGTTCAGCAGTTAACGACTAAACTGCTACACCCAGACCTCCCATCTTCTTCATGACAATGCCAGCCTCCACGAAATAAGGGCCGTGCCTCCATTCCTTAAAGTCTAAATGATCCCATTTTTGCCTCACGCATTCTTCGGACCTGAGTTTACTCCTTGTGACTTCTGGTTATTCCCTCTATGAAAATTAAAGTATCTGAAGGAAAGCAAAAACAAAGGAAAAATCGCAACCGCCGACAAAAACAATAGTGTAGAGCGAAGTGGATTGCACAGAAAAGTAAATCTGCGAGTGTTCGCAGTGCTGAAAGAAAATGTCATTTACACAAGAAAAGGCTGTTTCAGCACGACTAAGTCCATCGTTTGGTTCACCGCAATCTTTTTGCTACATAAGCGATGAAGAAAATGAAATAGTTTTTTCCGTAAGGTTCGCGGAGAAAGATGCTAACAATGTTTGAGTTTGGTTATGTTCAAATTTAGAATTAACGGGTTATTCCGCCCTGTCATTCTCGACTAACACCAACAAATATAAAGTGGAATAGTGTAGTTCACATTAATTATCTTGTCAAATGTACATACTCATTTGTTTGACGTGAGTGTATAACAGTAGATATATATATATGTATTATACAGCATGACTTCCCTTCTTTGTCTCTGTTAATCTAGGGAGAAAATATCCAGCGATATTTCTCCGTAGGCCTAAAGTTCGGCCATGACCTAGGCAAAATAACTTGCGCAGCCGCAGAAACAAGAAAATGGAAATCTTTTATGAAATGATTGGGGGCCACGCAAATTTGACCTCTTGATTCCGACCATGAACCCGCTGTTGATAATCTGGAAGGTCGTACCAGAAATGCAGATCTATCTCTGGCAGATTCATAGATTCAACCTACAAACTGCGACCTCATCTGTGATCAGATGGCCAAGCAATGCGTGACATCTTTTATTCTAAAGCCTTATGGCTCGTTTCGACAGATGAAATTAACCACATGCAGTTTATTCTTCAGAAAAATGCACACACAAAAATGAGTTGGGTTCGGTGATTTGTACATAAACGTCTTCCTCACGATAGATTCGCTGATTTGTCTTATGAAGCCGTCATCAACACGAACACAATGATTGCAGAAGCAAACTCTGTACCTACACGACCGAGACACAAGACTGATTATTTCACAGCTGCAATGTGAATAGAGAACAAAGACGTTTTGGGTAAGCTTACTCACGTCAGGTCTTCACTGACAAGCTAGGAACTGCAGACGGAAAATTCCGAACAAAAGTAAATGACGTCAAAGTCTCTTTCGCTTTGCGTGTAACTTTGTCATGACGTCTTTTTGTGACGACAGTATACGCGACAATTTGTTCGCTTCCGGTGTCATTTTAGACTGAAAAGCAACTCAAAAGAAGGAGCTGAGCCTGTGTCTTGAAACAGCTGAAACACTCTTTTGGATTGCCGTTTCAATGTTAACCAAAAAGTTTAAGAAAAAAACCAAGGTTCAGTTGCGAACTGACAGCGGATTGAGCATTTATTCCTGTTGATGAAGGTACGATTGAAGCTTTATTCTCTCCGTCAACCAACAAGACTAGATTTGTAGCAGACGAAAAACAAAGTGTGCGTTTTTCCTGTCTTGTGAAGGCGATTATGTCGTTATAAGTTATCTGTAAGTTGTGAAGACATTTCAAAACAAAATTTAGCTTTGATGCGTCACGGGATATAAGCTTATACGTTTTCATCCATGGAATTGGTTTTTTTCGTCTCGGCAGGGTGAATGAATTCATGATGTCTTTTCCGGAACTGTACAAAACTGGCCTTGCCAAGACTGAAACAAAATATAGTTCTACAACTTCTAGGCTTGGGTTGATGTCCCATGGTGAATTTCCAATGATTTGTTTCCACATCCCATAACAAATTCTCTTTACTTTGGTCATGCCATATATACGTTACAGCTCCGTCCAACCATGGTATCGCGTGATATTTTGTCTCGACGGGGTGAAAGAATATAATGACGTCACTCTCGGCAGAGCCTCGAGTGACGTCATCATATTCATTGACCCAGTCTCGACAAAATATCAGGCGATACCATGGATGGACGGAGCTGTAACTTATACATATTTGCAAGGAGGGAAGACAGCGGAGAACGTCAAAATAATGACAGCTCAAATCAAAACCGTGTGAATGACGTTTTGGAGCCAGAATCAGGAGCCATTTATCTTTCTGAGGGTCTGTACTTGTTTTCCCGCCAAGTTTGAATGAAATATTTTCGAAAAATCAAGGCGTTGTCTGAAGTGTACAAGAAAAAAAATGACCTTGACCGGTGACCTTTAGTAGTGACCTTGACCCGGAATGCTTTAAATATGTTTGCTAGAGGTGTATGTTCCTTTTAAGTGTATCAATACATGTACAATTGAAATAATTATTTTACAAATTATTCAGATGGGCAATGGTGTCGACGGACCAACGGGCGGACCAACGGACAGACGGACGGAGGGACACAGAGCCGTATAGTGGTTCAACAATGTCCGAGAAGATCAATACTCAGTTTAAAATCGGCCGTGTTAAACTACCTATATTTTAACAACAAAAAATGTATCACTATTGAACATTGAATTCACACGTGCCACGTCAGTGACGCTACATATTAACCGCTAGTCGCAATTTCTTTTATGTACCAGAACGTATGATATGTCTTGACTATGATCTAACAAAATCACATCATTTACTTGGCTAATCTCATAGAATTTTAGAATGTTGCTTTGTCAGTGAAATGCAGGTGAGCATTTTTGTCACGTCAGTGACGTTTTTCAAAACTCAAGTTAAGTACCCTTAGCTTTTTTTACCTCAACATGTTTAACCTTGGGTAGGAAGGTTGTCATGTTTGGGGAAATCAGATTCTCTGCACAAATTTGAGTTAATAAAGTCATCATGACTATTATTTTTATGGCGAATAATGTCTGATTTTTTTGTGTGTGCGAATGCCACGTCAGTGACGCTGGAATTGCCCATAACCGAGGAAGTCTTAAAATAGAGGCAAATGTATAAACTTTATGGAGAGAAAGTCTTGGAAAACAAGGTCTTATAACATAGTGCGCCTCAAAACAGAGGATCTTAAAACAGAAATTTGCTGAAGGCCTTCCTAATCGATCCCGAAGATGACATCACAAAGACTTCACCAAGCCTTAGACCCACATTTAATATAATGATTTAGCTTATATAGTGCAGTTTGTACAAAAGGCTAGTATTTTTTGTCCACAGGTTGTCCATATCCGTGGTGAAGGCACTACTAGCAGTTCTGGGGGTGTGGGGGATGTCGGCCCTGCTGACGGTTGCCTCCCTTGCCGATGGGTTCCCCGATAGCACATCGTGCGATATGATCCTGGTGATGAGTTCCCGAGGCCTTCTTCTCGTGGGTTACGTTGTGCTGGCCAGCATCGTTGCCATAGCAACTTTGTACGTCTACATCGGCGTGAGGCTGAGAAGGAGGAGGAGGAGGGTGGGGGTTCAGCTCAGTGCCAGGAGGCCGGGAGGGGGCGTCGCCAGAAACGACGGGGGTGACAACGCTGTGGAAGGCGGTGGTGGTGGTGCTGTTGATGGTGATGGTGGTGACTACCAAGCAGTGTCCATGAAGTGAGTCGGAACATTATCCCCCTTCTCTTGCTGTCTCCTTCTCCCTTGATAGACGATGTTCAGAAAGTGTGTATGGCTTATTTAAAGAGTCGCTTTTCCTTGTTTCCATAGAAACACTTTGGCAAGCCTACAATGTCCCGTGTAGCTGGCCTCAGTGTTTCTATGGAAACGCAGGGAAAAAGAAGGGAAACCAACTTTTCCACAACCCATAAACCCAGGGAGTTATATCCGGTATTCGTCTATTCTCTGCCCCCTTATTTTGTTTTCTTTATTTCTGTTTTTGTCTTCCCCCAAACATGTTTTGGGATCAGTTTGGTGGTTTGCGATGGTGTGTTGTGACTAATCCAAGCTGGTGGAATAAGTGAACGAAGCAGAGAATGGGAAAAGGCAACTCTCCGTCCACTTACTGTTCAAGTGACACAGGCAAAGAAAGGCGGGGAGTCACACGGAAGAACAAAGACACAAACATAGCCCTAATGGGACAATGAGACAGACATACAAACAGTTAGACAGTGTCCTAGGTCTCCGGTCCACTGCATAAACACTAATTTATAAAAAATGAAACTCTTTATTTCATGCGGTAGGGAAATAACTTACCTTTCTGGCAATATACGTGGTTTTAATATAGCTGGCCGCATCACAAAGATCTACAGCAACATGTATCTGTGTACTTTTTTATGACAGGTAGGGTATAATTCAGGATTTTGCTCCCTGTTATAAAATATTTCATGACACCAAATAAACCAAACATGTACAGAAAATGCTAGCGCGCCGACTTTCGCGGGAGACTTTTAGACATGTATCGTATTATTAATTATAAGATAAAAGTTTGATTTTATTTCATAAACTGTTAATCCGTTTTATTATCTCAATTTATGAAGATAAAAGCTTGATTGTATTTGTCATCTGTTATTCTGTTTCATTATCTCAATTTATGAATTTATGAAGATACTTTTTTTGTCACTGTATCACAATCATGGTCATCTGTTTTATTATCTCCCTTCCACAGGATGGAACACCGCACGACAGTAACAGCCACCGTACTGGTAGTGTCTTTTCTCTTCGGTTATCTCCCCATGGCCTCCTATCTCCTGTGGGCTGTGCACTCTGGGGCAGATCTTTTGGAAGAGGCAAAAGCACAACGCCTGCTCATCATCATCGCCTGCCCTCTCATCAACTGCATCCTCGACCCGCTAGTCTACTTCTGGAGGCTGCAGAACTGGCAGGCGGAAGTCTTCGGCAAATGTCGGAAGCTCGCCCAAAGGAACTCGTCGAGCTCGACCTCTGGTGTTCCTATTACGCAGAACACCCGGTAGACGACAGCTCGGTGTGTAAAGAGGGTTACAAATGTCAGGGAGTACACGGCTGATAACTGCTTGAAGCTCGGAGTCTTCGACAAAAGTCGGAAGCTCAGCCAAAGGGACTAATCGAGCTCGACCTCTTGTGTTCCTGTTACGCAGAACACGGGTACCTGAGATGTTATTTGTTTCAATGACTACCTATAAACCATTTCGTGTGTCTGTGGTATGAAGTGTACCAGGGATGTTATTTGTTTAAATGACTATCTAGAAATCATTTCGTGTGTCTGTGGTATGAAGGGTACCAGGGATGTTATTTGTTTAAATGACTACCTAGAAATCATTTTGTGTGTCTGTGGTATGAAGGGTACCACGTATGTTATTTGTTTCAATGACTACCTAGAACTCATTTTGTGTGTCTGTGCTATGAAGGGTACCAGGAATGTTATTTGTCTCTATGACTACCTAGAAATCATTTTGTGTGTCTGTGTATGAAGGGTACCAGAGATGTTAGTTGTCTCTATGACAACCTAGAAATCATTTCGTGTGTCTGTGCTATGAAGGGTACCAGGGATGTTATTTGTTTCAATGACTACCTAGAAATCATTTTGTGTGTCTGTGCTATGAAGGGTACCAGGGATGTTATTTGTTTCAATGACTACCTAGAAATCATGTTGTGTGTCTGTGGTATGAAGGGTACCAGCGATGCTAGTTGTCTCTATGACAATTTAGAAATCATTTCGTGTGTCTGTGGTATGAAGGGTACCAGGGATGTTGTTTGTCTTTATGACGACCTAGAAATCATTTCATGTGTTTGGAGAACGAAGAATATCAGGGATGTTATTTGTCTCTATGAGTACCTAGACATTATTTCGTGTGTCTGTGGTATGAAGGGTACCAGGGATATTATTTGTTTCAATGACTACCTAGAAATCATTTCGTGTGTCTGTGGTATGAAGGGTACCACGGATGTTATTTGTTTCAATAACTACCTACAAATCATTTCGTGTGTCTAGAGAAAGAAGAATATCAGGGATGTTGTTTGTCTCTATAGCTACGTAGAAATCATTTTGTGTGTCTGTGGTATGAAGGGTACCGGGGAATGTTATTTGTTTCAAAGACTACCTACAAATCATTTCGTGTGTCTGGAGAAAGAAGAATATCAGGGATGTTGTTTGTCTCTATAGCTACCTACTAAAATATCGTTTATGCCCAATTCGTTTTATGAAATAAGTAAGTGAAGTAAATGTGTTCTCTAACTTAAATCCATCATCTGAATATGTGCGTGCGTGCGCGGATGTGTTAGTGCGTGTGTGTTAGTGCGTGTGTGTTTGTGTGTGTGTGTGTGTGTGTGTGCGTGTGTGTGTGTGTGTGTGTGCGTGTGTGTGTGTGCGTGTGTGTGTGTGGTGTGTGTGAGTGTGTGTGAGTGTGCGTGTGCGGGCGTGCGTGCGTGCGTATGTGTGTGAGCGCGTGCGTATGTGTGTGTATGTGCGTGCGTGCGTGCGTGAGCGCGTGCGTACATGTGTGCGTGTGAGTGTGTGTGTGTGTGTGTGTGTATGAGTGCGTACGCAGGTGCGTGTGCGCGTGCGTAGGTACGCGTGTGTGTGTGTGTGTGTGATCAAGTTACAGCACGGAGTGAAAAAATAAATACACAGTAAAGCAGAAGCAGACAACTGAAAGCATAAAGACAGCTACACACCCACAAAAATGGCCCATTCACTAGGTAACATTAAACAAAACTATTCATTCTTGTTAGTGTAATAGCAACGACCGCTGATAGTAGAAAGCGTACTGTTAATGTTCTTGACCTTTCGATGGGACAAATCTGACATGCCGGTAGAGATCTCTTTCAGCTGAAGCGTTCCCTTCCGTGGGAGTGATGTCCCCTCACAATCTCGGGGAACAAGAACCGGAAATGACTACTTCGGCCTCCTTGTGAATGTAAGATACGGACAATAAATGCTGTGTCAGCAACTTTTCGTTTAATGGCTGGGATCTCTGAGGTTTTGTGTAACTGTGTAATTCGGGACAAGAATTATGGAATATTCTTTGTTCTGATGACCTGTTAAGTAATTGGCACCTCCAAACGATTTGTAATTTAGGCTAATTAAGCGACGATCGAAACGATAAATTCACTTGACAGATATTTGTATTTATTGCTAATTGCTTACTAAGGTATGTTCATTGTCTGGGTAAACTGGCTACGAATACGTGCTTCCCAATACTATAGAAAACATCATACAAATAATTTACAGCTCCAGTTTAATCAACTATCCCCTTCAAGCACTCACACTCAAACACAAACACACACACACACACACACACACACACACACACACACACACACACAAACACAAACACACGCATACACGCACGTACGTACACTTACACACACATAGTCTTCAAGGAGAAAATTGTAATAGTTTAAAAAGCTCATGCAAACAAACCATTGAAAACACATGTACTTTGAATGGATGGAAAGAGTTGGACTACAAACAGCAGTCTTCGAACTGAATACATAACAACAGTATTGCCTATGTGTTATGTATCAATGAAAGGTTTGCGAGTCAAGAGGGAAGTTACATACGTATTACTAAGTTCAGTGACACCAATAATATACCTTCGGTAATGAATATAGGTCGTATATCTCGTTTCAGTTACGCCCACAGTTAATCGATATCATCGGTAATTAATCAGTAGGTCTAGATCTGATGACTGAGTTGAGTGACGCCAGTACACTATCTGGAGTCATAAGTAGGTCAGAAAACTTTCCATTCACTCGGCCTGCATTGCATATGATTTTAGGTCAACTGTGACAACGGGATTTGCTCAAGTTGCTTGCACTGGGTGGTATGAACCTGTTGGGTCACAAGTCCTTAGAGAGTTGCACAATGATTCCATTGTGAGCATCCCGTGAAGCGTAAAGTCCAGTTCCTGACCTCGCCTGGCCGTTGGAACGGAAACTAGGGCGTTGCGCGTTCTGTTGAGATGGTGTGATGATGACAATATGACGAATTGGTTTAAAAGATACCAAGAACGGGGAGGTTACTCAGCCGGTTGCGGCACTGGCTTTGAAACCATGTGTTGCTACAGTGGAACTCCCATTCCAAGACCTTCCAGACCAGTTCACACTGCACCTCATGTTTATGTTATGCAGCTTCCGCTCGATATCATGCCTTTTTCTTTCGAAAATATACACATCGGAGCTTACGATTTGTTGCGGCAATGATCACTTTACCCGAGTGATAGCCGACAACGTGTTCTTATTTATCATTGTTTGACGCTAAAGCGGGGCACAACTCTCCCACAACGCTTGGAAACCCTGACAGAGTTATTTCCGAACATCGTCGATTCCCCAAGGACAATAAGATGCAGCAAATAACAACTGCCCAGTGTTATTAAACAATCATTCAGGCCACCACATATCCGTCCAGACTCTTACGTGAGACAAGAGTGGCTGCCTGAATGGCGAGGTTCAAACGGTCATACACATACAAGATTGTGGGAATATCAGCCCATGAACAAAGAAGAAGAAGATGCATTGTACTCGTACCTGTTCGCGGTGATAGCGTACCGCTTTGTTTCTAACCTGTTGTTTGTCATCCCCAAATCTTAAATATTGTCCTGGGGTGTTGCAAACCTCTGACAGCTTTCATGGCCAAAATGGGTTAAATGCACACTCCAGCTTGTGAAAGGGTTTGGCTGACCTTCTCAGATCTGGCCAGGCTTTCACATGGGATAAGAACAACCCTCCACTTGGTCATATACCCAAAATCAACCCTCTGACTGCTTGTTGTGGTGAGTGAGAAATGTTTGGGGAAATTATTTCATAAAAGCCACTAGAGTATTTCTTTTGGAATTGATTCTTAAAAGAATGCCCATTGTTCCCTTTGAGCGCCCAGGCTGTCACATTTGTTATGTAACCATGTGGAGGGGTGGTCTTACCCCATGTAAAAAAGCTGGCCAGAACTGAAACGATTTCTCTTGTATGGTTCTTTAAGGGGGCAGGGTCACCCAAAATCCGGTACCAAAATTGCAAAAAATTGTATCTCAGGTTCTATTGGGTATTTTTACTTCACACTTGGCCAAGACCTACAGGAAGGGTTCTAAAATAAATCTGTACAGTCTAATTGGTGATATAACTTTGCTTTTTTAGTAAAAATGTATAATAAACATATGTTTTATATTGTGCGAAAATAAAAAAAGCCATAATTGTCAGAAACATAGTGGCTTTGGATTTATATCAGCCTGTCTGATTTTTTTCATGACTGCTTTTGACTGTCTTGCCTGTGGCTGGTACCAAAATCTTATTTGTACTCATCAGATAACGCATGGGCCAAATTTTCGCAAAAAAATATTAGTGCAATAATAAAAGACAAATACCTGTATAGTGGGGCTCGTATGTTCGTATTTTCTCTGTTTACTTTCAATCTGCTTGATTTTGGTACCGGCCACAGGCAAGACAGTCAGAAGCAGTCATGAAAAAAATCAGACAGGCTGATATAAATCCAAAGCCACTATGTTTCTGACAATTATGGCTTTTTTTATTTTCGCACAATAAAAAATATATGTTTATTATACATTTTTACTAAAAAAGCAAAGTTATATCACCAATTAGACTGTACAGATTTATTTTAGAACCCTTCCCGTAGGTCTTGGCCAAATTTGAAGTAAAAATACCCAATAGAACCTGAGATACATTTTTTTGCAATTTTGGTACCGGATTTTGGGTGACCCTGCCCCCTTAAGTCACCGTGGCTGACATTTGTGGTTTAAAGACAGTTATGCAGTGCTGTATTTGTTCGTTTTGCCAAGGAGTAGCTAAAGTCTGATCTTTCTCGTAGACATTTTACACGGCGAAAAAGGTTGCAAACTGTCTTATAATATTAAAATAAGAACTAGATCTCTACCTGCCATACAATAGACTACTGTACCGCACTATTGTTGTTCATTCTAGTTGTAGGTCGTTTGCAAAGTGTGAGCATCACCAATACACCATTAACAAGGATTCGCGTATTCGATATCAAGTAAAACCTTGTTCCGAAAGTAATCTATTAACACAAATTTAGTAGAAAAGCCTGCACAGTAGTGCTCCGCCCTTGCTCCAGTTAATGTCTGTAAGTTATTGTCGCATAAGCAACTTCGCTCCCGCAAGACTCGACACAAGTCGTCACTTCCGGAAAATCGTCGTTACATCAGTCTAGCTGATGACAATAACGATACGAGAGTTATAATTACACATGTATATTTGCACGCGCAATTTGACTCCTTACCGCCCCCCAAAATCTGTCTTTGCACTTCAAGAAAGGGACGTGATTGGTTGGAAACTGTCCCATGGTTTGGTCCCATGATTTGTCACGTGGTGCGCAGAGCGACTGAAAGAGACGAGAGGTTCCGATTCAACCACACAGCATCAGAGTTGTCGCCCTGTGAAGAGCTCTGGTGTGAGTTGTGATCCTTGGGGGAACCCTGACTCTTGAGAAGTAGTTAGTGTCACTGCTGGTTGTAGAGTAGATCTGAGTTTTTGTTTTGCTGTAATACCTGGCTGCCTCCTCCGTTTTGGTGAATACCGGAGTGTCTAGTATCATGAATTCCTTACTTCTACTGACGGTAAGTTACTTTATTTTCAATCAAGTACTATGTTCATAGTTTAGAGTGAAATGAACTTAGCAGAACAATTATTGCGACAATTTTCGCAGCCCAGTTAAAGCATTAATTACCGTGTCATTTTATTCAAACTTTCTATGCCATGTACGGCCGTCCACTTGACTATCTGGCACACCCTTTGAATCAAAAATGTCATTAACAGGGATCACGTGACCAACGCTCAAATATGGGTACCCCAAAAATCAGCGAAAGGGATCAATTAAAAATCGACTAAAAATCATAATAGGCAAAACTTGGCAACTTTCACATACGAGGAGAAAATTAAATCAGGTACTAGGTATCTTCCCAGAACATGTTGTTTTGTTTCGCTAGCTTGAGTATGTTGTGTGCTATGTCGCAATAACTGTTTTGCTAAGTTTACTTCCAAAATGGTGCAAGTACATAGCACTGATTAGTAATTTGTTAAAGCAAATTATTATCTTGTGGAGCGATGTGCATAAAACAGCATTAAGCAGAGTCCAGAAAAAACAGTTTTGTTTAGTTTCAATATCATTTTTTTAAAAACTGATATGCAAACAAAAATACACGGTTTGTGATAAAAACAAATGCTCGTAAAGCGGACATTGAACGTGTACGTTTACCTGAAGTGCTTTTTTTGTATTGTTTTAAATGCATTTTTTTTTAAGTATACGGAGAAAGTGTGCATCCCTGCGTATTTATTGAAACACAAAAGCTGAGTTACCGCATCTGTCTGCATTTCTTTATCACGAGAATACAGACGAAGGATTGCCCGTTATTGCTATGTCTTTTGTTTCAAATACAGCGGTGTATTACGTCATACGTGCATGGCTAAGCAACATTGGAGACTTTTTGTATACTTTTATTTAGGAAAGTGAGTATACTGTAAAGTCAAGTTCCTCATGCACAAACACGGTACTGGAGTTCAGTAGGTCGGGTAGAAGAGAAACATTAAGTCTATTACGGGACATACAATGTAATTTTGATTTGTTTCACCTTTCGTCAGAATGTTTGCTCGAATAAGGTGTGTACTATTTTTTTTTCTTGAGATTATACTATCGGCTATCGCAGTATTTTTTTTTTCTAAATTGAGAAACCAAAACATAAATTACAAACAAAACGAAAATTACGAAATGGGAACCGCTAATGACATTTGCTGATGATATTTACATTTTTTTTTTATTCAGTACACCTGACAGGTTGGCTGAAAAATTATTCAAAGACAAAATATAGACAACTTCAGTGATCAGAAGCAATGTTAAAAGCGCAGAGTTGTACTTATAGAAATAATGTTGCCTGCGGCTACACAAGGCTTTCTTCTCATAATAATGACACAAGCTGAGAACAGCCATACAGCGACAGGTTCTTGTTGTGAGTCAGCAATTCGAGTGGGTTCCAGCATGGTGACCTCTGGGAAACGTGAGCGTAAACGGACTTGAACAAACAGATATGCTGAAAGAAGAAGTATTCAATGCGAGTGCGGTTGTTCGTCTTTTAAAAGAGCTTTTTTTGTAATGTTTTTTATTTCTTTTTTTTAAGCGGATAGACTATTTTAAACAGATACTTGAACGAGAACCAGTAATGAAAGAAGAAGTACCTAATGCGCGCGCAAAAAATCTCCTTTCAGCATACAGGGGTTATTCTCCTGAGCTGTGTACCATTTTGTGACATGCATTTTCAGTCCTTGAAATGATTATAACGTATATTAAATGGCAACTATAATGTATGTTCTTTACTTTTTTCAGTAATACTCCAGTAAGATAATGATACAGATATATGTTTTTTAATCTTTTTTTTTATAATTGTTAGTGTTCAAATTCATGCCACAACCTTTGGTTTCCATTTTACGAAGTTCACGTACTTTAAAACCCGTGTAGTTGACTGAATGTAGACTAACAAAATGTGACCCTCCACAACGGAATGAGTCGCATGTCACCTTTGCATGATTTTTATATTTTTACATTTTCCGAAAGAGATTGTTATGATCTATCCAGTGGTGAAAACCGTTTTAGAAAAGAGCAATTACTGTTTGAGTTATAAGCCTGTGACTAAGGTGACCCTCACACTGTTTGTTACCAGACACTCCCCGGACTTATATCAAGCCTAGCGCAGAACCGCGCGAGGTGACATGCGACTCATTTCGTGGTGGAGGGTCACAAATGTGCTAGTATTTTTAATTCTTTATTTGCAGGCCATGGATATATATATCCAGTTCCTAATCATGAATGTCTCATTTAAGTAAAGAAATAATGACAACTTCGTAACATAATGTCCCCTGGAACACAGCTCTGGAGAATAGCCCACAGACCAATTTGTGTCCTGCGCTTTTAAACAGAGACATGTACGAGAAGTACAGAAACAGAAAGTAACCAATGCGCGCACAGTTCTTCGTCTTTCATGAGACCTTTTGTTTATGGGTGTCTTTTGTTACAGACACTAACCTTTCCATGAAAACGAGCATGTGCACCACCACAGATGTGTTTAGGTTTTAACATGGTGTGAGAGCATGCTTCCACTTGGACACATCCTACAAATCAAATGCATGGCTGCTTCCTGTGAAGAGTGGGGAGGTTTTTGTTAACTTACTTTTGCAAAATGACCGAAGTACCAGTTATGAAATAAAAATTAGATAAATAACATAAAATATTAAAAAAAAGACCCAACAAAAGGAACAAGAAAACACAAAACTATAAAAAAAAAAGTTTAAAAAAAAACATTGAGCACAAGAAGCAGCAAGGCGGTTGAAGTTGTGTATGTGTATGACTGTGTATGTGTTCAAATGGAAAATTTTCTTGACGCATGCGAAAGGCCTAGTGCACAGACTTGTGACGGGTAACGTGAGGGTTTATTAGGGAACTCCTCTCTTTTTAGGCTTAATTCATCCATTCACGTGGGGTGTAAGAGAGAGAGAGAGAGAGAGAGAGAGAGAGAGAGAGAGAGAGAGAGAGAGAGAGAGAGAGAGAGAGAGAGAGAGAGAGAGAGAGAGAGAGAGAGTGAGAGAGGGAGACATCAGATTCTTTATTGTTATAAACTTCATCACCAAAAACATACAAACAAAATGCATGGAAAATTGTTGGTGAAATGCTTTTTGCTTGAATATCGTTTTCAGACCGACATAAACCGACATTTTTTGTTGACAGAATGTAACTTGAGATTACCAACCTAGTACCTCAACAAGTTGCAGAATATGTGTGCCCGTTTCCTTGGAGAGAGAAAGTGCGCGTGCAAAACTATCGTTTTATTTCCTGATACCACATTACATTATACGTCTTTCACTTGGCCAATAATCTAATGATGGGCGAAACCATTATAGCTTCTCTTCTATCTTCATTTCTAGACTGCATGTAATAAGGGGGCACGATTTTCTGCCCGCTTCCTTGCAGACTGAAACTGTGCGTGTAATCCTATCGTTTTATTTCCTGATCCCAAATTATTTGTCTCCTGCTTGATCGAACATGAAATGATAATCAACATCATTATATAGCTTCTCTTCTATCTTCATGTCTAGACTGCTTAAACGTGTATGATATAATCAGAAACCAGGGACATCGGTTTAGATTACTCTGCTACTAAAGGCTGGAGATTACATCTTGCAGAAGGGATACACTTTAATCATAGTGACATTTTCTGTAAGTTCAAGGAGTGCTGAGGTCAGAAATAAACGTTCAAGTAGAGCTTTACGTGCTGATTTCCAAGATAACCACTGAAACTTAAGTGTGGGGTATAAGAATTCGTCATAAAATCACGTATGCAAACTATCAACAATGATCACACCTGAAGAAGAGTGATAGAGAAACTTCTTCTTCTTCTTCTTTTTCTTCGTTCATGGGCTGAAACTCCCACGTTCACTCATGTTTTACACGAGCGGGGTTTTACGTGTGTGACCGTTTTTACACTGCCATTCAGGCAGCCATACGCCGCTTTCAGGGAAGCAAGCTGGGTATTTTCGTGTTTATATAACCCAACGAACTCTGACATAGATTACAGGATCTTTTCCGTGGGCACTTAGTCTTGAGCTTGCGTGTACACACGAAGGCACTAAGCGATAATGCACTAGCAGATAGGTCTGCACATAAGTTGACCTGGGAAATCAAGCATAAAACACAAACCAACATGAAATCAAACGGGTAAAAGTGATGAGAAAATGTTAATGCTTTGTCATATCCCAGGTTAGCTTTCCCTTTTAATGAATACTTGTGTTGACTATGTGTGCTACATTTACTAATAGAACCATGTAATGTGTCACCCTGTGTTCAAAACTGTTTGCAAAAGGGTGGTTCAACATTAGAACACTCCATTTTAGTTTTAATTTGGCACACGTCAAAAGGGCAACAAACCTATTTTATTTCTCCTTCTTGTTCTCAGGGGTTGACAACAGCCTTAACCCGTTCTACGTTTTGTCTTTTCAGATCGCCTCCCTGGGTGGCTTCGCTGTTTCTCGTAAGTGTGTGTGTGTGTGTGTGTGTGTGTGTGTGTGTGTGTGTGTGTGTGTGTGTGTGTGTGTGTATGTGTGTGTGTGTGTGTGTGAGCGTTCGTGCGTGCGTGCATGCGTACGTGTGCGTGTGTGTGTGTGTGTGTGTGTGTGTGTGTGGTGTGTGCGTGTGCGTGCGTGCGTGTGTGTGTGTGTTTGTGTGCGTGTGTGTGTGTGTGAGTGTGTGTGTGTGTGTGTGTGTGTGTGTGTGTGGGGGTGTGTGTGTGTGTGTGTGTGTGTGTGTGTGTTTAATTTCATAATGGCTAGCGAATGAGTCACATTGAAGTAAATAATCCCCACTCACTCATCCCCACTCACTCCATAATAATGACGTGTAAATTAATCCCAGTAGAGAAACTGCGTCGATAATTTACTAGGAAACAGCGTTGCCATCTGCAATGCAGTTTGAAATTGTATCCTGAATAGCGTTAAAAAAGATACCACGTTGCAAGATTATAAGGAAAAACAAGGTATCAGAAAAAGCAAGCCTGGAATTTGGAGGTTAACGGCACAGTCTTTTCCTTGTAAGTGGTTCGGTTTATCATCTCAATTCTGTCCTGTGTTCTGTTTGAAGAGACCGTTGCACGTACTGGTGTCAATCTGGTAAATCAAAATAATTTGAAAATTGCCACTTAGCACAGGAAGCAACCAGAATGTTGATTGTTGGTATGTGTCCAAGTGAATGAATGGTTTAACTCCATGTACGAGCCTGGACAGATCTGAGAGGGTGAGCTGAGTCGTTAACGCGGAAAAAAACACAATAACTATGTGATCATCGATCAATTTATGGTTTAACGAGTACACGTGGTCATGTTTTTATTCAGTAAAGACAGAAAAGAATTAATTTGCCGTATATGAAAAAGCAAAGACTCGACATAATGTTTACAAGGAAGACATCGGCTGCCTGGCGTCTTTACCTTTAACTTCTAGATACGCAAGAGTTGTGTTATCGATTTTTCTTGCAATGTCCTGCGTACACGATTCGGATAACAATCTCAGATATGTTTTTACATTTAGTCAAGTTTTTACTAAATGTTTTAACGTAGAGGGGGGAATCGAGAAGAGGGTTGTGGTGTATGTGTGTGTGTGTGTGTGTGTGTGTGTGTGTGTGTGTGTGTGTGTGTGTGTGTGTGTGTGTGTGTGTGTGTGTGTGTGTCTGTCTGTCTGTCTGTCTGTCTGTCTGTCTGTGTGTGTGTGTAGAGCGATTCAGACCAAACTACTGGACCGATCTTTATGACATTTGACATGAGAGTTCCTGGGAATGATATCCCCGGAAGTGTTTTTCTTTTTTTCGATAAATATCTTTGATGACGTCATATCCGGCTTTTTGTAAAAGTTGAGGCGGCACTGTCACGCCCTCATTTTTCAATCAAATTGATTGAAATTTTGGCCCAGCAATCTTCGACAAAGGCCGGACTTCGGTATTGCATTTCAGCTTGGTGGCTTAAAAATTAATTAATGACTTTGGTCATTAAAAATCTGAAAATTGTAAAAAAAACAAAATTGTTTTTAAAACGATCCAAATTTACGTTTATCTTATTCTTCATCTTTTTCTGATTCCAAAAACATATAAATATGTTATATTTGGATTAAAAACAAGCTCTGAAAATTAAAAATATAAAAATTATTATTAAAATAAAATTTCCGAAATCGATTTAAAAACACTTTCATCTTATTCCTTGTGGGTTCCTGATTTCAAAAAACATATAGCTTAGATGTGATATGTTTGGATTAAAAACACGCTCAGAAAGTTAAAAAGAATAGAGATAAAGAAAAGCGTGCTATCCTTCTCAGCGCAACTACTACCCCGCTCTTCTTGTCAATTTCACTGCCATTGCATCGAACGGTGGACTGACGATGCTACGAGTATACGCTCTTGCTGTAAAAATGCAGTGAGTTCAGTTTCATTCTGTTAGTTCGACAGCTTGACTAAATGTTGTAATTTCGCCTTACGCGACTTGTTCACATTTGAAAAGACCGTTCCACGTAAAAGGCAGGACAAATATGAAATGGTGAGCCGAGTTGTTAGCACGAGATCACAAAATAATTATGTGATTATCGATCCATTCATGCATGTTTAAAGAGTCTAGGTGGTGTTCTTTTCATTCAGTAAAGAAAGACAGAACAAAATGAAGTGGCCGGATATGAAAGGCCAAAGACCCGACATAATCTTTACAAGGAAGATATCGGCTGTCTTGCGTCTTTACATTATACGTTAGAGTTGTATTCATGCCTGTTCTTGCAATGTTAAAGGCACAAACCTTCCCTCGTGAACGATTCGACTCACCATATCAGACCTAGCCAGGCTTTTACATGGAATAAAATCATTCCTCCACTTTGACAAATACCAACAATCAACATTCTGATTGCAGAGTGAGAATTTTGTGATGAATTGATTGACACCAGTGTCGGTTACAAAATTAGTTCATCAAAAGAATTCCACCCTGCATAGAAAGTAGACAGGCCGTTGAATTTGCTGGTATGTGTCCAAGTAAAGGAATGACCTTATACCACATAAAAGCCTGGGCGGATCTGAGAAAGCGAGCAGAGCTGTTTTGGCGGAAGCTGTCTCTGAATCTTCCAGTGATCGCGCGAACCATATTGAAAACCAGTTTCTCTTTGATTTAGTAGGAATCCTGGCCCACACGAATACCGGCAAAACAAACAAACAAACAAACAAACAAACAAACAAACATTCTAACGAAATATAAACCGGTAAGTATAACATACGTTTGTGCCGATTTTATTCCAGTATTGTCAGATGATTGCTATTAAAGTACCAGACCTTTTCTAGTTAACATCTTCGTTCCGATGCAGTAACTACACGATGCACTGACATACAACCAGACAGACATACAAACAGACAGGCAATCAAACAGATAGACAAACAGACTGACGAATGGACGGACAGACATACATACATTCAGACAGAAAGACGGACGGACGGACGGACGGACGAACTGATCGACAGACATACAGACAGATGGACAGACACACAGAAAGCCAGACAGACAGACGGAGAGACAGACGGAGAGACAGACAGACAGACAGACAGACAGACAGACAGACAGACAGACAGACAGACAGACAGACAGACAGACAGACAGACAGACAGACAGACAGACATAGAAGAGAAACACACACGAAGAAGTAAAGAAGTATTGCTTGTATTGTTGTGGCTGCTGCGTGTCTGTACCTACATAATCCACTCTGATAAATGTTCTCCTTTTCAGAACGGGATGACAGAGACAACACGTTGTCGGGTAAGTGTTCCATGTTAGGGGCCTATGTCTTTCATTTATTGCGTCAACTGTCGAACCCGATCACGAAAATAAATCTTACATGAGGATGACACTCGCTTTGTTTATTTCAATGCTTGTTATTCTCAGTCTTATGTGCCAGGGGATTGGTTCCGACTAACTCTCATTTATTATATTGCACATTACCGTATGCATTCAGAACGCTTACTTCATACCCTTTGTTTCTCCGATCACAATAAAGTTTTACCGTGATACCTCTTCGCTGTATTGCCACATTCTTGGAGTTGCTTTTCTACATTTAATGAAATGTGATCCGTCTGACATCTTAGACGTCCTGGAACTTCAATAAAACAAATTGTTTACCTCTCTCTGCGTGGATTACGTTCATCATGGCAAGGTGCAGACATTGAAATCCCATTTGAGAACAAGAGCAGAAAAAACAACATGTGCCAATCAGAAAATGTATTTACAGATGTAGGATTCGTGTGGTATTTCTTTCGCTGGAAGTAGCAGTCATAAATTTGATATTTCAAGCTTATTCATAGCAGCAAAATGCAAAATTGACTTTAATGTTGAAAGCCAAATGTCAGATCGTAGGCGTCTTTTTTTTAAATGTTTCGATTCTGTTCTGATTCTGCTAAGCAGACACAAAACTCATTTTGTTCGTGTCAAAGTCACGATCGTGTTTAATGTATTACTTAAATTTGACAAGTTGCTTCACGTGCATGCATCATTTTCTGTGTATCCACTACAAACGTTAAAATAAAGTCAACAGAAAAGATGAATCTAGACGTTAATAATAGACAAAACAAAGCATTCACTATTATTCTAAAATCGATGGACTAAGTTTGTAGTGAATGTTTCGTTCTGTCTATTATTTTGCCTTCCATGCACTCAGCACTGTTTTTGATGCAACCGATGTGTTAAATCAGTAAATGGTCATCCACCGAAAGTTTTCAGCTCGTGACTCGAAAGAGTGTTGTTCTATAAAGTGACGTCACTATTTTCTTCTCCTTATTGCTGTCTGAAATTATTGTACTTCTCTTTCATTTCAATTTCCTACAGAGTGCTTCAGCAAAGTCGCAGACGTATACTTCGTCTTGGATTCCTCCTCGTCAATTTATATAGAGGATTACCAACAAGTGTTGAACTTCGTCAGTCAAGTTGTGACGCGATTTGACGTCAGTCGTGACGACACACGGCTTGGGGCCTTGACCTTCAGCGACAATTATCAGGTAACACGTTTGTGTGTGTGTGTGTGTGTGGGGGGGGGGGGTTGTGTGTGTGTGTGTGGGGGGGGGTGTTGCGTTTGTGTGTGTTTGTGTGTGTGTGTGTGTGTGTGTGTGTGTGTGTGTGTGTGTGTGAAAAAGAGAGATGATGGAAGTTTGAGGGCAAGCCGTTTCTTACAACCTGTCCTTCCATCGTATACAAATAGAGAGAGAGAGAGAGAGAGAGAGAGAGAGAGAGAGAGAGAGAGAGAGAGAGAGAGAGAGAGAGAGAGAGAGAGAGAGAGAGAGAGAGAGAGAGAGAGCTCAGAACTCAGAAATGGTTTACTGTGAATATATACAGATGGGTATGCCTGTCCGTTCATCCGTCTGTCTGTTTGTCTCTCTGTTTGTTTGCCTGTCTGCCTGTATGTCTGTGCGTCGTGTAGTTACTGCATGTAGAAATGTCTATAGACTTTAATAGCAATAACCTGATAATACGTGAATTAAATCGGCACCAACGTATTGTTATACTTACCGGTTTATATTTCATCAGAAAGTTTGTTTGTGTGTTTGTTTGTTTGTTTGTTTTGCCGGTTTTCGTGAGGGACACTATTTTTACCGTTGACGACTTTGACCTTCTTTTTACATTTAGTCAAGTTTTGACTAAATGTTTTAACGTAGAGGGGGGAATCGAGACGAGGGTTGTGGTGTATGTGTGTGTGTGTGTGTGTGTGTGTGTGTGTGTGTGTGTGTGTGTGTGTGTGTGTGTGTGTGTGTGTCTGTGTGTGTCTGTGTGTGTGTGTAGAGCGATTCAGACCAAACTACTGGACCGATCTTTATGAAATTTGACACGAAAGTTTCTGGGAATGATATCCCCGGATGTGTTTTTCTTTTTTTCGATAAATACCTTTGATGACGTCATATCCGGCTTTTTGTAAAAGTTGAGGCGGCACTGTCACACCCTCATTTTTCAATCAATTGATTGAAATTTTGG
>NC_090245.1:64365515-64423015 GCF_037325665.1 Littorina saxatilis
TGGTTACAAATAAAACTATGTTTTTTCTTTTGATGCCACATATTTTGTACCACTCATTAAAAGTATACACAAAACTGCATCAAATCGCATTAAAGAGGTAAACACTTCGGTTTGGGTGTGTGTGAAGACGAGATCGACAGAGGCTTCTACGGACCCGATCTCTGCTGTGATAGCTGGCTGCTGATTTTACACTACAAGGCACACAATCAAAAACAAACAAACAAACCCAATGACGTCATATCGATATTTTGCTGACGTGACATAACACATGGCGTCATATGCTGTTTCAGGTTCGGTAACGCACTGGAGCAGGATGACGAGACCTACGTCAACTTGATGACGGAGCTTCGGGACGCGGCCAGAGAAATGCGGGCATCCCGCACTGCAAACCAGGTGGCCGTCCTCTTCGTTGATGACCAGTCCATGCGTGCCAACAGGTCAGTGAGCTTGAGGGGGGGATAGGGAGGGGCAGATGGTTGAGGGATTTGGGTGTGGTATTTGGGGTAGGACTGAAAACACAGCTTTTAAGACTCCCCCCCCCCCCCCGATTTAAGACTTCATCCCTTTTAAGACCCTGTTTTTCTCAGACTTTCTAACATAACCTCCGTAAATGTACCCTTATTTCAAGACTCCCTCCTTTTTAAGACCTGATTTTCTCAGATTTTCGGAGTTCAGATAACAACCTTTGTAAATGTATCCCCATTTTAAGACTCCCCGATCCTTTTTAAGACCGGATTTTCTCAGATGTGTGGAGGGGGTGCGAGGTTCCGCTATAGCTGGTGTGTGGTGTGGGGAGCAGGTGGTCGCCGTCGCCACGCGAGGCTTTGCCAAGTGTGACGTCATTCATATTCTTTCGCACTGTCGAGACATACCAGCAATCAACGAGGGGGTAAATCTAATGCAGTAAAACGTGCTCTTGCGACCACCTCTCGAACATAACTACATGCCCATCACGACAACTCTCAAGGATCACAGACGAATTTGTCTTCTAAATAATTTCCACGGCGACCACCTGTCTATAACGAACACTTTTGTCGGTATCGTTATAACAGGTTTAACTTATATAGTTTGAGAGAAAACGATTTTCTGCAGTGATCTCCTTAATACAAAGAAAAAAAGAACAAAGAAGGTCTTGGTCTCAGACAATATTGATGGATTATTCCATACACAAGTTTGTAATATACCTAGGGTCTGCCTATAAAATTATGCAGTCTCCGCGAAAAGAGATCTCAGTCTCTGGTGTTCAAGTATTTTCTGTGGGTTACAATTAAGTGCAAGACATACTTTTACACTGGTATTACAGACACAAAGAAGCAGAACATTCGACTTACACGTAGATTTCACTTTTTCACAGGTTCGGCATCCTGCAGGAAGCTCGAAACATGGCGTCATTTGACGGGATCGACTTGATCGTAGTGGATCTGGGCGTCAGAGAGTACTCTAACTTCGTCAACGGGATGACGCAAGAGAGAGACAACGTCATCAGTTACGTGGGTCAGACGATGTCAGAAAGTGTACGACAGATCCTCGAGCGTATCTGTCAAAGTGAGTGTGTTTTCTGTTTCATTGATATTGCACAGTTATGTTTTTGAGCATCTATCTATATCTAAATACGGCTTGTGTGTGTCTGTCTGTCTGTCTTTCTGTCACTTCGCGATGCACGGCCAAAGTTCTCGATGGATCTGCTTCAAATTTGGTGGGCATATTCAGGTAGACCCGGGACACAATCTGGTCAATGAAAATTTTCAACACGTCGTGCTCTCAGCGCGCAGCGCTGAACCGATTTGGTTTTTATGGTTTTTCTGTACATCCATTCCCAGTAACTCTTCCTTATCTTCTCCAGTGTTTTGCGCGTTTATCTCCCTTCCTTCGTGTGGCGTCAATCGCGTACGGTGCGCCCGGCTTCGCCGGGTGTTGGTGCGCCACTCACCCTTCATCTAGTTGTATATATATCACGAAGGAGACAAGGAGGAGAGAGAGCGAAAATCCGAGTCGAGAGAGAGAGAGAGAGAGAGAGAGAGAGAGAGAGAGAGAGAGAGAGAGAGAGAGAGAGAGAGAGAGAGAGAGAGAGAGAGAGAGAGAGAGAGAGAGAGAGGGTGCGTATTTGGATCATGGTATATTGTCCTTTTGCGGTTTCCTTGAACATGTTTTTTTTTCCGAGATGTCTTGCCAGCGATATACATGTTCACATGTTTGTGTATACCTAAGGTAGTTTTCGTTTGTTTAGTCTCAGTGAGCTGGCGTTAACTATGCGTTCATGGTGTACTGTTAAAATAACTAACATGGGTTTCCTTTTCTGGGCCTCTGAAGTAATTTCCATCCATCCATGGACGCGTCCTCTTAAAGGCACAGTCCTCCGAGTTCGCCATATCAGATCTAGCCAGGCTTTTTCATAGGATAAGGCCTTTCCTCCACTTGTACACATACGAAAACGGCAATAGCCTGGATGTGCTCTGTTCAGAGATGTTATTTTTCACGAATTCATTTCTTACAAGACACTTGCTTCAATATTGTGTTTTTTTGAAGCAGTCGTAATGAAGAAGTAATTAACCAGAGGGACTTTTTGATTGAAGTAAACGCAAATTAATTAGGTAAACTTTAGACGACTTGTTTTGTTCTGCTCCACATACTGAAATGTGTGTAGATCGCAAGATATTGTTCGAAAAACAATGTTTTACGAAAACCGCAAACGGAAAATATGCTTGAAAAATACCAGCCAACTAACTTCACAGAGTACACATGAATTGCATTGGAACTGTCCGTGACACCTGGAATTCTTTCGTCTTACACCTTTTGTCTATATTTTTTTAATTTATTAATCAAGCCGAACTATAACATATCTTTTTCATCAGTTTCCGGCTCCATCGGTCTTTTATTTGTTGTTTCTTTTTTACTACTAGTATAACAAACCCTCTATTTGTGTGTTTTTTCATTACCTCTAAATGTCAAGTTTTGTTTTGCTTATTTTAGTTTCGGGTTTTCGTTTTGTTTTTCTCATACGTTTGAAGCCTTCAAGGGTGAAATTAAGACATTTGTGCTTTCTTTGTCGTGGTGAAAAAGATACATTCTTATTTGACATTGTGTTTCTCGTCAGCAGTCAACTTGTGTGTTGAACTGTTTGAACATATCGTGAGGTAAACACACACGTCTGTACCTGTCTTGCAGGTGTCAATACCAATCCCTCCGATGAGTTCGGCAATCCGCGAATTTCCTAAGGATGCGGAACTCTAGTCTCCCATTCGTACTTGCTACAGTGTAAGTTTGTTTTAAACAATTGATTACATTATTTTGCATACTACAATGTCATGTGCATTATAGGTTACCATAGCAATGGAGCCCAGCCAGCAAAGCTTATGGGCGTGCATTTGAGTAAAACAGGCATTTGGTGGACGGCCGTTGCGAATACAATCAAACAAATTATAGAAAATGAGCACACACACACACACACCACACACCACACACACACACATTCACACATTCACACATGCATGCCCAAACTCACAGAACGTATCTAGGAGTTACGTTTCAAAACTACTCATTCATCGCAATGGCATAAAAGACTATGATGAATTTATAATCATGATATCATTTTAGTGATTAAATTATATTTCTTTTGCAGCTTTTCCATTTTTTTTGCGTACGCACCTGCACGCGGTAAGGAACAAATCGTGGAAACATCAACTGTGCAAGAAAGACAACTGCTGTAGAAGGAAGAGTTCAATGTGTGTGTGTGAAGCGTCACCGATGTTCTCCCCTATCTCAGTAACCTTTGCGTTCAAGCATGTTCAGCCTCTTTTCATGGTTTCAGTTCGTGTGTGTGTCTGTCATTATGTAACGTGTATGTACTTTTTCTTTGGTATAACATGCTTCATTTGCACCACAGTTTTAGTTTTTTTCTCTCAGATTTTGTAAAATGTTTTTGTATCATGTATTTAGATAGTTTAAATTGTGTACGCTGTTTTAAATGTATACTTGGTACCATCTCTCTCAAAAAAAAGAGAAAAACTAAAGATAAAAAAATTATCAGCAAATATCATTGTTATATGTGTATACATATATTAAATCGGGCCAGTCATTCAAACTTTTGGTCACATTTTGAAACCAGTAAGGCAGATTAGTACTTAGTGCTGGCTTAACACAAGAGTTATATTTTTAGCAACAATCTAAACATTTGTTTGGAAAGAAGCGACATTATTCGCGCGATGTACACATATTTGAGCCTTTTTGCTAAATGTTCAAGTATTGCAATACCTATACAGGCTCTTACTGCAAATGGCATTCACTAAGCATTATTTGCTTAAGTGTGTATGGAATGTTTTCGTCTGTATTATTCAAATAAATTTCACAAACTGAATACATCCAAAGTGTTAAGTTTATGCGTGAGAATGTGTGTGTTAATGGTTAATGTGTGTGTGTGTGTGTGTGTGTGTGTGTGTGTGTGTGTGTGTGTGTGTGTGTGTGTGTGCGTACGTGTGTGTGTGTGCGTACGTGTGTGTATGTGCGTGTGTGCGTGCGTGCGTGCTGGTGTGTGTGTGTGTGTGTGCGTGCTGGTGTGTGTGTGTGTGTGTGTGCGTGAGGGCTAGATGCAGACAAGTGTTACCATGTTGACCTCATGTCATAGCAGACGATCGTTTTTGTAAGCTTAAGAAAATGGAACACGGCATGCAATGCCAGCCTCCCAGTTTTTAACTGCCAAACAAATACTAGTGTACTTGTACAACCAATGGTGCACAGAATCAACACGTTTTTGTTCTATATATATTTCTCTCACTCATATTCTCTCACTCTCTCTCTCTCTCTCTCTCTCTCTCTCTCTCTCTCTCTCTCTCTCTCTCACTATCTCTCTCTCTCTCAGTCTCTCTCTGTATCTCTCTCTCTTCATCTCTCTCTCTCTCTCTCTCTCTCTCTCTCTCTCTCTCTCTCTCTCTCTCTCTCTCTCTCTCTCTCTCTCTCTCTCTCTCTCTCTCTCTCTCTCTCTCTCTCTCTCTCTCTCTTCCTCCCTAAAACATCTTAAACACATTGAGAAAAAGAGAGAAAAAAGCAGAAGGCAGACAGACACAAGAGCCAAGACACGTTCAATTCAGCGCGTGAAAGAATCTCATCTCCGAAGTAAACAGAGTGCCAATGGAAAGTGTGGTGCGCTTACGTCATGCGCGTGTTTGACAAAGTGACGAATATTCGTCGGACATGATTGCACGTCATGGGAAGTGGTGCAAGTTATTCATACCGAGAAAAAGCTTCTCAGTGTTAAGCTAGGTTGCAACCACAAAATATTTGGACAGAACACTTTTTTTTTAAGTTGTGTACGTGCACGTTGCATTTTAAAACCAATATTATAGGTCTCATTGAGTTCTTGCGTCCTTCCCTTATAATCAATATGTCTTCACATCAAAATGAACACAAATCTTGTCTATGATAACTTTTAAGTCCAGTGCTGACTGACGTCATAAAGTCTAGGGTCACGTGACCTATAGCACCACGACCTTGTAATGTCATTATTCAACTAGAACCCGAACGGTGCAAATACATAAACACAAATCTCATGACAACACGATTTATCGCTCTAATTCAGCAAGCTGAAAAAGTACCAATCCCTTGCACAAAATCTACCCCCTCCTCCTTAACTGTCTCTCTTTTTAAAAGGAGGAGTGCTGCGTAAATATTGAAGAACTATGGGCGACACAAAACCCGCACCAAAAAATGAATTGGAATAGCCTCCATTACAATCAATTCATTACTTGAAAGATATCGAAGATGTTTTAGAATTCGTCAACAAGTTCTCCTCAAACCGTCTTCCAGACCGAAACTATGAATAGTCTCCCTTGCGCCTGACCGAAGCTAGGAATTGTGAGGGCCCCAAAGGGTTTACAATCGTGATCGTGATTGGTGTTTTTTTTACCTTTCTGTGACCGTGATTGCCGAAATTTCCATTTCTGTGATCGTGATGGGACTTTGCCCGTGATCCGTGATGACAAAAAAATCAAGTCTCGTGATCGTGATCGTCATTTGTTTTCGTGATCGTGATGGGCATTATTGCAAAGCATTTTATTTTCAACGTACATTGTTCACAGCTGTATCACTTTATGAGTATGATCCTCTATTCGTCAAGGAGTTAATCCCGATTGAAGGGAAGCAACAACACAATAAGGACTGGGTGGCCGAGTGGTAACGCACTTGCGCTCGGAAGCGAGAGGTTGCGAGTTCGACCCTGGGTCAGGGCGTTAGCTATTTTCTCCCCCCTTTCCTAACCTAGGTGGTGGGTTCAAGTGCTAGTCTTTCGGATGAGACGAAAAACCGAGGTCCCTTCGTGTACACTACATTGGGGTGTGCACGTTAAAGATCCCACGATTGACAAAAGGGTCTTTCCTGGCAAAATTGTATAGGCATAGATAAAACATGTCCACCAAAATACCCGTGTGACTTGGAATAATAGGCCGTGAAAAGTAGGATATGCGCCGAAATGGCTGCGATCTGCTGGTCGATGTGAATGCGTGATGTATTGTGTAAAAAATTCCATCTCACACGGCATAAATAGATCCCTGCGCCTTGAGTCCGAGTCTGGAGATACGCGCGCGATATAAGACCTTATATAACATTCAGAAATATGATTTTGACAGCGAGTGCTTCCCTTTAAGAGAACTAATCACACAAAAAAGAGATCCAATCAGAAGGCGAATTGCAAAAGTCTGCCAAACTTCATCCAATGGAAGGGCTTCGTGCTAAAGTTTTGAGTGCATTCAGTCAAATTCGAATTCGAAGATCAAAAATGGCGTGCAGCGGTACTGTCATCGAACTTCTGTTATATGTTGTGGATTCAAGCCAGACCAAAGCAGGCGGCGAGAATGCCTTCCTTGGTGGAAAGGTCAGGCTACGGGTCCGTCTTTCCGAAGACGAAATGTCAAGGTATGTCATCTATCAGGGCCGGACTAGGTAAGTACTAGGGGGGGGGGGGGGGATTACAGATGAGGGTACAGGGGACAAAGCCCCTTGGTGGGGGTCCAGGGGGCGAAGCCCCCTTGAAGCTGAACGTTTTTTTATGTTTCTGGAGGGAAAGGAAGCCTCTCCTTGAACGAAAAAGGTAAATTCGACAGCAAGCTGTATAGGCCATGAAGAAGAATTGAGATTGTAAGGACTCATACTTTTCATCACAAAAATCGTTGAAGAAAAATGTCTTTCGAAAGGGGGTGAGAGGTGCGATTTCTCCTCGATTTCATGATGATCCAGATGCAAGCCCCCCCCTCCCTTCTCCACAAAAAAACAAAAACAAAAAAGCGTTTGGGAGGAACATGCTTAAGCCAGGGGGGGGGGTGCGCAACCCCTGTAACCCCCTTCCCCCCCTAGTCCGGCCCTGTCTATGTTGCTCTATGACTGTTCTGAATGTAGGCAAAGATCTTGGAATTTGTTCAAGATCTTTGAGTTTGATTGAGATCATTGACATTGTCGACATTGCCACGTCCGGCTGTCACTCGCTCAGTGTGACCTCGACTGGCTCGAGTCTGATCGAGTCTGCGTGTAGCCAAAACCGAAACTAGAAATGTGTTTTTCATCCCAGCCGGCAACGTGGACACGCTTGGCATAGATTCTAATTGTCGCTTCTTTGCATTAAGCTTGGATTTATTTTAGCGCCTGTAAACTTATCAACAATGGGTTAAATTCAGGAACTATGGCGGGGAGACGTGCCAGTTTGGGTCACTTGATCCTCATGTCAAAGTCGACCAAAGTCATGTTCGTTGGGGATTTTGTTATTATAGACTCTACCATCATTGTGCAAGTATATATTCATGTGTGTGAGTGAGGGTGTGGGAGTTGTACTTTAATTTCAATCCACCCAATAGTTTTTGAGAAAATGGTTTAAAAGATTTAGCCATGGAAATGTGAAATTGTGCAAGTATATTATATTCATGTGTGTGAGTGAGGGTGTGGGAGTTGAATGTGTATGAGTGTATATTCCTTCACCCACCTTCATGATTCCTAGACTGACCTTTAGTCAGGATTAATAGACTCTACCATCACACATACATGTACTTTAATTTCAATCCACCCAATAGTTTTTGAGAAAATGGGTTTAAAAGATTTAGCTCTGGAAATGGGCGGGGATGTAGCTCAGTCGGAAGCGCGCTGGATTTGTATCCAGTTGGCCGCTGTCAGCGTGAGTTCGTCCCCACGTTCGGCGAGAGATTTATTTCTCAGAGTCAATTTTGTGTGCAGACTCTCCTCGGTGTCCGAACACCCCCGTGTGTACACGCAAGCACAAGACCAAGTGCACACGAAAAAGATCCTGTAATCCATGTCAGAGTTCGGTGGGTTAGATTATAGAAACACGAAAATACCCAGCATGCTTCCTCCGAAAACGGCGTATGGCTGCCTCAATGGCAGGGTAAAAAAACGGTCATACACGTAAAATTCCACTCGTGCAAAAAAACACGAGTGTACGTGGGAGTTTCAGCCCACGAACGCAGAAGAAGAAGAAGAAAAAGCTCTGGAAATGTGAAATTGTGCAAGTATATATTCATGTGTGTGAGTGAGGGAGTTGAATGTGTATGAGTGCAGGGGCGGATTGGGGGGGGGGGGGGGGTTACAGGGGTTCCGGAAACCCCCCCCCCCCCCCGGCTGTCAAAAAAAACCTTTAAAAGAAATAATGAGTGGCTGCTGACACCAGTTGATCATGTTTAAAATCAAGGATAAGCCATACATTGTTCATAAAATAGCTAAATCTCATCCGCTTAGCCCCCCAGACCCCCCAACGGGGCCTTGCCCTGGACCCCAGGTTGTAACACCCCCCCCCCCCCCTGGCTCAACTGCTCCGCCCCGGGAGTGTATATTCCTATCATGTGAGTGTCTCAGTGTATGAGAGAGAGAGAGAGAGAGCGAGAGAATAAACAATGAAAACAACATTCTTGTTACTGATTACAAATCATGATATGTATTTCTATGTGTGTATGAAAGAGAATTAAAAAAGAATAATAAAAAAAGTGCAACAGTTGTCACTTTGTGTTGAATAAATAATAGGTCCAGAGGAGCGAATTACTGTGTGGTTGTGTTTACTTTGACACGTGCTTTCTGTACCTGCAACTTTTACCGTGACCGTGATTTGCCACTGGTGTTCGTGATCGTGAAAACGAAAATCAAGGTAACTGTGATCGTGAAAGCTAAAATTTCCCTTCCCGTGATCGTGATGATACCCCCCCTTTGGGGCCCTCAATTGTCTCCCTTCCACCGAGGTCGGGTCAAGGGAAGTCAAGGGTGTCGTAATCCGCCATTTATGTCAAAACTAGTGACGTTTTTATTGCTGTCGTTTGTGATTGTGTGTCAGAAACGAAACAAATCATAGCAAAAAAATCCCTCTGTGATAGTCCGTCATTTTCGTATCTACCACTAGTCGTAAACTGACAGATAAATTATAAGTTGGCTGTCGACTGACAGGCTAATTATACGTTGACCGACGACTGACTGGTCCGTTTTGTCAAAACAAAGGGAGGCGACTCGTTCGTCATTAGAAGATTGTCGTAGGCAGAAGTTATTTGCCCTGTTTATTTTGGCATTATAAGATGTGTGGCCATTACATTTTGTTGATAGACCAGGTTGTTGTTGGTTTTTTGCCGGTCTGAGTGGAGCATAATTATCGGCCTCTGATTCCTCTTTATCAACCTTGACCTCCTATCCCGGCCGAGGTTGATAAAGATGAAACAGAAGGCGATACACGTATGTATATGCTCCCCTCGGACGGACCAAAAACCCTGCTTTTTCAACAACATGCCCAACAATCGTTTTTGTTATTATCTTGTTTATGCAAAAGTACGTGCAAAATCATGGACTGGGAGCCATGTTGTTAACAGAACTGTGGCAATTGAAAACAAGCGCAACGAGACAGTGTTCTCAGTAGGTTAACCAGTCAACCAGTCAAAGACAATGCAAGTTGTTTTCTTCAGTGTCTTGAGTTGATGAATCTGTTAACAATTGTACAAGTATGTTGGGTTGGTGCTTAATGGGTTTTTGTCTCGACAAACCGACTGGGTATGGCGATATTTTGCTCAGTATGTCATGGCGAACGTGACTGTGTGAACGTCAGGGGTATATCAGTTCGACTTGCAAGCTCTTCTCCCTGCATTTGTGACGCTAACCAGAGATAAACACAGTCCGTGGCTTTGCTAACAGACAGACTATTGGTCGGGTAGGCTTCATTCGTTTATTTAAAGCCTTTTTGTTCGTTTGCTTGAGGTCAGTTGGTTGTAGTTTTGGTTTGTGTTCATATTTTACGGTTCATTCGTCTTTTGAATCCGCTCGAATTGTCAAGGGTAACTCCGATCGTTTTCATTGGATTTGCTTTTGATTATCCATTTGTAATATCTTCATACTCACACACAACCAAGGACACACACACACACACACACACACACACACACACACACACACACACACACACACACACACACACACACACACACACAAACACACACACACACACACACACATTTTCTCTGCAAATGGTACTTTTTTCGATTTTCATTCCCTACCTTACCGGAACGCGCCAACTTACCAAATAAAGGACCCCCCCCAAAAACAAAAAACAAAAAAAAATCAAAAAAAAACCAACCACACACAGTCCTTATGTTGCATGGCTGCGTCCTCAGATTTGAGTGCTAAGCTTGCAAGGTTTTTATTTTTTCGGTTTACTTTTTCCCCGTTTTTCGTTTTTCTGAGTCTGCAAATCAATAGAATTGCCAACATGTGTTGCCAAGGACTGAGGGGATCGAGACGGAGGCGAGGGTGAATTGTGTGTGTGTGTGTGTGTGTGTGTGTGTGTGTGTGTGTGTGTGTGTACATTCCGACAAAACCATTGCCAGATTTATATGGCACTTGCCTGTAACTGTTTTTCCAGATATTACCCCCAGAATTCTGTTCGCCCGTTTAAAAAAAAAGTTAAATTTTTTAATCAGGGTTATTCTCAAGAGCTGTGTGCCGTTTTGTGACATGCATGTTCAGTCTTTTAAATGGTAATAACGTATATTATATTGCAACCAGAATGTTATTGTTATGGGGGCGAGGACGCCCCCATTCTATACGGATAGTTTCGAGGTTGACCATGGGCAGCGCCATTTTGTTGTGAAATACGTCATCAGTTTGTGTACACAGGAAGTTGTGACATCCGTCACCCTATGGGAGGGGTGACGTCAAAATTGTTCATCTGTAGAAAGTTGTGAAATCCGTCACCCTATGGGAGGGGTGACGTCAAAATTGGTCATCACAGAGTTTGTGTAACACAGGAAGTTGTGAAATACGTCACCCTATGGGAGGGGTGACGTCAAAATTGTTCAACAAAAACATGATATGTCGCTTTGTGCAGGGTCAACTGCAACAAACTCAAACCGAGCCATTCATACCTAGCTGTATTTGAGTGACTTATATACCCGACATTTTTATTTCTTATCTTTAGCACAGGTGTAGGAAAAATCATGAACCAAAATGTTATTTATTTTCTAATTTAACATTTTTTTTACAAATATGACCATGGTCTTTTAAACATACAGTGACATTAAACATTGTTATGTTAAAAAAAAGAAAAAAGAAAAAAAGCTTTTGTGCACAAATCAGAAAATACATTGTACATTTTACCTACAGGCCAAACCGTGAGTGTCTGTGGCAAAGCCCGACCCAGGAAATTGCACTGATCTAAATTGTCAAGAACAGGCGCTTGCATTTGGATGTGTCCAATGATAGTAGGTTTGGTTGTGATCAATCAGAATAATGTAGGAATAAAAATGTATGACAGTTTAGTATGATGACATGTAATTCACATATGCTGAAATATGATATTATACATCATGTAATATTATTATGGCTGTTGCCATGACCATGAAACCCAACAAAGGTTTAATGTAATGTAATTCAAAATACCAAAACCGAGCACCTATTAATCTCGTCTTTGCGCGTGAAGATTGAGGCCGTCTGCCAGTAGCGGTTAGGTCATACAGTGGAACCCCTCTCTAGCGACCTTTAAAATGTTGACAAAAATCGGTCCTTGTGGAGGGGGGTCCTTATAGAGGGAGGGGGGCGGAGTCAGGGGGCCACAAAGAAAGTCAGATTTAAAAAAAAAAGAAAACAGAGAAGTTTGAGTTGCTGACGACCGTTCCCTCTGAAAGCAAACTGCTTCGATTTCATGTTTGTCCTTGGTGTCCACCAGTTCTGGTGCATGTACTACCCTGGCCAAGTTTCCTCTCAAGACATCAAAGAGACCGCCCCAGTATACTCTACAGCCTCTGGGCGAACCACCTCTCATAGCTAAAACTGGGTCAATGACCCCTGGGAAGAAGGTCAGTGTCTATAAAATTTTACTCCTAGGCCTGCGGCCAGGGGGGGGGGAGTATACCGGTACCATTTGAGAATCAGACCAAATGAGAATTGAACCATTTGAGAACATCCTTTTTTTTCAATCACTACATCGAAGGCCTGCGGCCCGGGGTTCACATGGGTTGGTTTGTTTGTTTGTTTCAAACCCACACCCATATACACACATTTCCCATTTAAACCATTTGTCGGCCCCCTGTCGATATTTATCGACTAAGTTCCTTGTCTTTACTGTTTTCAGTAATAATCCAGTTAAGTAATGATACAGACATGCAACAAGAAACAAAACACATAAATTTGTCTCTTTTTTTCTCAAAATCCATGTCACAACTTTTGGTTTCCATGCTACAAAGTTCACGTACTTTGAAACCCTTGTAATGTACTGAACGCAGACAAACAAAATGTGCAAGTATATTTAATTCTTTCCCTGCAGGCCAAGGATACATATGGAACCAGTATTTATTATTGAAGTCAATTGTATCGTTAAAATGCCTCAGTTAAGTACAGAAATGTCAACTTCGTAACATGGTTTCCACTGTTCCACAGCTCTGGAGAAATAACCGGAGTGTTTTCTTGTTGATTAGTTTGAATTGTTTACCGATTGTTTGCTTGTTTGTTTGTTTGTTTATTTGGGTTTTTTTAATTTTCACGCAGTTTGTTTATTTGGTTGTTTAATTTGTTTCATTCTCGCTCTTCGGTTTATGCTCGTGTTGTAGCAAGAAATAGTTGTAAGAAAGGACCATTTGTGAACCTATAACACTATAATCCTTATGTCATAAAGTTGTCGAGTTCCAGTTTCTCTGTCTGTCTCTATTTGTCTGTCTGTCTGTCTGTCTGTCTGTCTGTCTGTCTGTCTGTCTGTCTATCTGTCGGTCTCTCTCCACCCCCTCTCTCTCTCTCTTTCTCTCTCTCTCTCTCCCCAAGCCCTTCTCTCCCCCCTCTCTCCCCGATCTGTCTCTCCCTTGTCTGTGACATATCTTCTCATGCTGTCATTCTTTTCATTAGTTCACTTACTTCACTTCCCCCCGCGGGTTAGGGGGAAGAATTTACCCGATGCTCCCCAGCATGTCGTAAGAGGCGACTAACGGATTCTGTTTCTCTTTTTACCCTTGTTAAGTGTTTCTTGTATAGAATATAGTCAATTTTTGTAAAGATTTTAGTCAAGCAGTATGTAAGAAATGTTAAGTCCTTTGTACTGGAAACTTGCATTATCCCAGTAACTTGAGTAAGGTAATACATTGTACTCCGCTGCAAGCCCCTGGAGCAAATTTTTGATTAGTGCTTTTGTGAACAAGAAACAATTGACAAGTGGCTCTATCCCATCTCCCCCCTTTCCCCGTCGCGATATAACCTTCGTGGTTGAAAACGACGTTAAACACCAAATAAAGAAAGAAAGAACTTACTTCACTGATTCCCTTACTGCCCTTCTCGACCGTGTACGATCGATCAGTGTTTTGTTTTTTTGGTGTTCTCTTCTTATGTCTCCTTTTGGCGATCTTCGTCTTTAGGATTTTTGTATCTTCCTTTTTCCTGTAATGTGATTCATTACCAGGTTTCGTAAAACCAGGCAGGATAAAGTTTGAAGATTAATTTTTGAAACGTTTCAGATATTTTTCCGTTGTAATGTTTGTTTTCTTATTTGCCTTCCAAACTCAGATGTAACCAAGAGTAGGCGAAGCTGTGATCTACGACACAATATATCACATTGACTATTGTTATTATTATTATTATTATTATTATTATTATTATTATTATTATTATTATTATTATTATTATTATTTAAGTTATTGAGACATCCCAGTGCACTAAGGGATTTATAGAGCAAATCGAGAAAATTCATTATTGAACGAAGCGCATAGCGCTGAGTTCAATAATTATTTTCGACACTTGCTCTATAAATCCCTTAGTGCACTGGGATTGTTTCAATAACGATATTGTCAGTACCGCCAGAGAAAAAAGAAGATTCAAAACGCACATTTTGCAACGCGCATTTGGATAGGCGTAACTGTGTGGTCAGGTTTGTGTCACTGGATCTACTTTTGTGTGGGCTGTCTCAAGTGTGTCGTGCTTTCGTCACACGCAAACTCTTGTTTTAATTTCTGTTGGTAAATTCCAGTGTAGCGTTAAGCTAAAAAGTGATGATCTTTCATAGAGACCTCATTTAAACTCGGAGAAAGGACTGTGCTCTTGGTTTCGAAACCTTCATCGAGCTTCGACAGATTGACTGTGCAGAGTTTTGCCCCTTGCCACGGTCGACAAAGCACATTTCCAAAATAAATGTGGCATGTTTCTCGTGTGGTATCTTCACTCATCAGGGAGTCTGGTACTACATATGAACGGTAAGAATGCTCTGAACCCTACACGTATTATATCCCCATCGTTTTTTCGTTCACATTTGCCCAACATGTTAATTTGCTGAGCGGGGTTTATGTCGTCTGCTAGGGCAATCAAACCACTGCATGCAGTCTGCACTGAGTCTGCAGGCGCACGAGGCACGCTGGTAATAAGTCTTATATATGGTAAGAACGTTCTGAACCTTACACGTTTTCGATTACGATTGTTCTTGCCTTGAAATAATAATTCGGAAACCATTCATTTACTGAACTGATGCAGTCGTATTTCAGTGTAGTCAGTGCGGCTACGTATGACAGAGTCGATCGAGTCAGTCTTCCAAACTGGTCTAGCTGGTACGTTATCGGAATAACACTTGTGTTTTCTGCTAGCGGGTGGGAATTTTATATTAACTCATCATTTGGTAATGTGGATGATAAGCTACATGCCACTAACACGATGAGAAGAATCTATGCAAGTCGGCGAGAATTAGATGAAACACAGCGGCTTCTATTTTTAGATCAGTGGCAGCCGCTTTAATTGAGAAGCAGGGAATTTATGGTCATTTGGTATTGTGGAGAATATAAGCTACATGTCAGTAATTAATTCTGAGGATGAGAGCACAGTCTTGCTTAGGCAAAGGGCGTAAGAATACGCTCTGTGGAAAAGTTAGCGCACTCCAAGAGTGCGCTAACAGTTTTAGCGCATCGCCATTAGCCAATCAACTGGTTCACATCAGTCATGTGACACCAGTACTTACTGACAATTATTATTATTATTATTATTATTATTATTATTATTATTATATTATTATTATTATTATTATTATTATTTGTGTAATTTCTTTCTGTCCTTAACTAAGAACAGAAACCTTGTTTGAAATCTAATGCTTGCTGGTTGAAGAGAGACAAATACAGACAGAGAAAGATACGACGATAACCTAAAAAGGTTCCTGCAATGTATCGATCCTGATCCAGATACAGAGACATAAACACAGACACAGAGACAGAAACAGGGAGACGAAGAAAGACACGAACGAACGAACGAACGAAGGAAGTGGTTTACTGCGTAAAAGGGAACAGTGGGGTTGGGAAGAAAACAAAAACTCGAAAAATACACAATAGTAGGACAAACCCCACTGTTTGAATAGCGCGTCGCGGATTCTACATCGCGGTCAGGGTCTTTTTTATTCACTTGATCATTCACACGACCGATAATCACAATCTTTCAACCCAGAGACGAAGACAGACAGAGAGACAGTGAGAGAATAGACGAGAAGAGAAGAGCATTCTTCTTAAACGCATGAGATGGCAAAAGCAAACAGCTGCTATCCCCCCCCCCCCCCCCTCCCCCGAAATCACTCATCTGAACACGTTAAACCACAAACAATCCTTAGATACGGCTGACTTGCATAATTCCCATCACAACAACAACAAGTTGGGCATGTGTATGTCGCGGAACAGAATCGACCCCACAACTCCGGAATCCACGCGTCCAACAAAAGTGAGTTGGTAGAGGTCAGAAACTGACGCATTGATTGACACATCATTTGGCTCTCGCGCAATTGCTTCCGCTTACTGGTTCACCCCTCGTAAATTGCCGGAACAGGAAGTACTCAAGAGGAAGTGGAAGAAGAAAAAGAAGGAGGGTGTACTAGAGGAAGAGAAGAATGAAAAAGAAGGCCCAAAAAAATGAGTAGAAAAATTAAAAAAAGAAACAGTTATTTCTCAGTATGCTTCGGTTCGATCTGTCACTATTTATTTTTGTTCATTAATTTTATTTTATTTTTATTTTATTTTTTTTGCTCTCTGCTTTTTGCTTTTACTTTTGTTTAACTTTGTATTTGTGTCCTGAATAAGCCTGCATAGAGTTTGACATCAATTTCAATGAACTGATTCAAAGAGGCGGTTTTCACGGGGAAGATTTAACTTTTGACGTGTACTTCCCTGTCTTGGTGAGTACAACATTCTTTTGTTTAAACATTGTTCGTCTTACCAACAGTCATTTTGCAGTGTGTTGTTTTAGAAGAAAGATGGACAGAATGAGAGGGGAAGAGTTGCTCTCATAATAACGAACAACAACGGACGGCGAAGGAGAAGGCAGGGGAATATAATACATACATGCACAAATAACAGCAACAGGCCGTTAAAAATGCGAGGCACAAAAGACCTACAGTGATAACCAACATCAGAAACCTTAATCTTATACTTATCCGCGAGGAAAAATAGAACGGAAATTAGAAATAAATAAAATCATCAAAGCGTATTCATACCAAAAAAAATGTTTCGTCTAACACGCAAAGGCCAGCCTAACTGGACACATAATTATATAAAAGTATTTATTGGAGTTATTCTTCTTTTATTTATTTTGAAGATTTTTTTGATGAACATTCTCGACTCTAAGAATCGAATTTTGTTGTTGGTGCAAATCCTTTCCTCAGTTACTTTGATGTTATCTTTCATCAGTTCTGCCGCTTTGGCAAAAGGAGTCACGCACGCACGCACGCACGCACGCACGCACGCACGCACGCACGCACGCACGCACGCACGCACGCACGCACACACACACACACACACACACACACACACGTACACACACACACACACACACACACACACATACCGTAATCATTTCACCCTTCTACTCTCCACACATACCCACACTTGCACAAACCTAAGCAGCTCAAAGGCGTTCCAGGTTCAACACTTTGATATATATATACTTCTCGTCTATTACTATTTCTTTTCCCCTCGACAAATACGCCTTCGACTCTAAGCTTTGGTCAGGTCAACATCCTGGGAGAAAATGATAAAACTAAGTCTTAGACAGGCAGGTTGATGCGTATGTCCGTGGAGAGATTAAGTCATTACGACATGGGGGATTACTTTTCTTGGTTTAAACCATGTTTTATTAAATCAAACATGATACAACGATAAACAATAGGGACACGAACTCAAGCAAACGCTTATATTACGCGCCCTCCGAAGTAGGACAATAACACAAATATGATGTCGGAAAAGCATTACTTTTAAATTGTGGAACTATCTAGATGAAAAGCATAGTTAAAACAAATCAGAAAGAATAAGAAAAAGCTAGCAGGAGGAAGAGGGGTGAGGGTGGAGGTGGGAGGAAAGAACGGTAGGTACATATAAAAGATGAAGGTGGTTAGCGCATACAAAAGGGAATATACATAGTTCATTTCAAACCATAATCCAAATCAACAAAAACGTCATATATAAGTACTTTAAGACCTTTTTAAACGAATTAAATGTAAATGTGGACAATATTCGTTTTAAAAGGTCTTATAGTACTCATTCTTGAAGTTTGAAGGGGGGATCAAAACTGACTGGCCTAGTCGGTTTTGACCGGGGGGTCGTGATTCTGAGCTAGCTGATTTTGACCGGGAATGACACATCCCCCCCCCCCCCCCCCCAAACCTGTTGAGATACATAGATGCATACATATATGCATACATTTCGTCATGTGAAGTCCTAATGTACTTATTCTTGAAGTTTTGAGGGAAACGTCAACACTTTAAAAAAAAAAATGTTTAGATACAAAGTTAACGGTTTTTTCGATATATTGTGGGTTTTTTCAATATCATTTTCCAACAAATATTGTCTACATTTACATTTAATTCGTTTTAAAAGGTCTTAAAGTACTTATTGTTGAAGTTTGAAGGGTGGTCAAAACTGACTGGCCTAGTCAGTTTTGACCGGGGGGTTATTCTGGGCTAGCTGATTTTGACCGGGAGGTCATTCTGGGCTAGCCCAGAATGACACATCCCCCCAAACCTGTTGAGATACATAGATACATGCATTTGTCATCATTTTCACGAGTTTTCATTCACAAGCACCTGGGAAATAAATCTCATGTTCCCCAGGCAATAAATCCCCGGTTACCATAGTTGCAGGAAGCAGGTTATACATGGATAATCAAAAGCAAACCCAATAGAAACGCTCGGGGATTCTTCGGCTCTTTTCATTGGTGTTTCCCCAGACCTAAACAGACGACACGACACTGCTTTGCAAAGTTCCAAAAACGAACTGGCAAACTGGCAAAAGTAAACTAAAAACAAAACTACTTCATGAAAGGTCATACATTCATCAAAAACAAATGAAACCTAGCGATATGTTGTGTCTTGTTACAGAGTCGTGGAGTGCGTGTATCTGTGTTTCGATACACAGACGTTCGGAGAAACACGAACGTCAAGTTCAAGTAAAACGACCCCTGACACACATTTTGACCCGTGCACAAGACGTTGTATCGATAAACGAAGCACAAATAAGAAACAATAATAAAAGCAAAGAAAATAGCAACAAGATATGCAAACATCTAACAAAGCCGAGCAAGCAGAATTACAGGTCTAACAAGTCGCGTAAGGCGAAAATACAATATTTAGTCAAGTAGCTGTCGAACTCACAGAATGAAACTGAATGCAATGCCATTTTTCAGCAAGACCGTATACTCGTAGCATCGTCAGTCCACCGCTCATGGCAAAGGCAGTGAAATTGACAAGAAGAGCGGGGTAGTAGTTGCGCTAAGAAGGATAGCACGCTTTTCTGTACCTCTCTTTGTTATAACTTTCTGAGCGTGTTTTTAATCCAAACATATCATATCTATATGTTTTTGGAATCAGGAACCGACAAGGAATAAGATGAAAGTGTTTTTAAATTGATTTCGACAATTTAATTTTGATAATAATTTTTATATATTTAATTTTTAGAGCTTGTTTTTAATCCGAATATAACATATTTATATGTTTTTGGAATCAGCAAATGATGGAGAATAAGATAAACGTAAATTTGGATCGTTTTATAAATTTTTATTTTTTTTTACAATTTTTTGATTTTTAATGACCAAAGTCATTAATTAATTTTTAAGCCACCAAGCTGAAATGCAATACCGAAGTCCGGGCTGCGTCGAAGATTACTTGACCAAAATTTCAACCAATTTGGTTAAAAAATGAGGGCGTGACAGTGCCGCCTCAACTTTCACGAAAAGCCGGATATGACGTCATCAAAGACATTTATCAAAAAAATGAAAAAAACGTTCGGGGATTTCATACCCAGGAACTCTCATGTCAAATTTCATAAAGATCGGTCCAGTAGTTTAGTCTGAATTGCTCTACACACACACACACACACACACACACACAGACACACACACACACGCACATACACCACGACCCTCGTTTCGATTCCCCCTCGATGTTAAAATATTTAGTCAAAACTTGACTAAATATAATGAAAAACAAAGAGGTACTGAGTCGGAAACAAGATCGCGATTCTTTCCTTCGCTGCACGACGCAAATCTTCTGTGACCTTTGACCAAACGTAGCTTCCACATTCGATCACTCAGCTTAATATTTACAACAGAAAGCCGAGGGGGTGGAATACCGAGATGAACCTACAGAACTGTGCATCCTCAAACCTGACATATTCATCCCAACATTTAATGAACTCAAAAACACAGAAAGTTGCTTCCACACGCCAGCTTTGATTGCCAGTGGTTATCAAACCGGGACTCATGTGGTTATCAGAACGGAACCCGTGTTTCAAAGCATGGCTCCCTGGGTTGATTGTGCACTTATTTTATCACTACCAAAATGATGAGAAAAACGATGTTTGGTGGTTTGTTGACAGACCAGTTTTTTTGTCGGTCCTCGGGGGGGGGGGGGGGGGGCATATCGACGTTTGTTTCATATTTATTGATATAAATATGAAACAAAAGACAATATGCTCCCCCTCGGACCGACAAAAAAGCTGGTCTGTCAACAACCCATCAAACATCTTAAAATATTCTTACATTTCGTCATGTGAAGTCCTAATGTACTTATCCTTAAAGTTTGAAGGGAAGCGTCGAAACTTTTTTTTTTTCAGACAAAAAACTGAAAGTTTTTTTCGATTTTTTTCCGATTTCTTTTCCTTTTTTTTCAATATCATTAATTTTGCAACAAATATTGTCCACATTTACATTCATTTCGTTTTAAAAGGTCTTAAAGTACTCATTCTTTAAGTTTGAAGGGGGGGTCAAAACTGACTGGCCGGGGTCATTCTGGGCTAGCTGATTTTGACCGGGAGGTCATTCTGGGTAGTTGTATACATATATGCATAAATATTGTTTCTAAAGGTCTTAATTAAATGTACTCATTCTTAAAGTTTGAAGGGGGGGGGTCAAAATTGACTAAGGGGGGGGGGGGGGTCAAAACTGACTAGCCCAGAATGACCTCCCGGTCAAAAGCTAGCCCAGAATGACCTCCCGGTCAAACTGGGCTGTGTCAAAATAGGCTGCGACACCGGCGTCACAGTACACAAGTACAGTAGGGATACGTTTGCCTGCAATCACGACTCGCTTTACCCCTACCTTGTATTACACAATTTATGAGAAGGTACAACAAGTCGCGTAAGGCGAAATTACTACATTTAGTCAAGCTGTGGAACTCACAGAATGAAACTGAACGTAGTCCGCCGCTAGTGCAAAAGGCAGTGAAAGTGACGAGCCTGTTTGGCGCGGTAGCGATTGCGCTGTGCTTCATAGCACGCTTTACTGTACCTCTCTTCGTTTTAACTTTCTGAGCGTGTTTTTAATCCAAACATATCATATCTATATGTTTTTGGAATCAGAAACCCACAAGAAATAAGATGAAATAGTTTTTAAAACGATTTCGGAAATTTAATTTTGATCATAATTTTTATATTTTTAATTTTCAGAGCTTGTTTTTAATCCAAATATAACATATGTATATGTTTTTGGAATCAGAAAATGACGCAGAATAAGATGAAATTGTTTTTGGATCGTTTAATAAAAAAATAATTTAAATTACAAGTTTCCGATTTTTAATGACCAAACTCACTCATTAGTTTTTAAGCCACCAAGCTGAAATGCAATACCAAACCCCGGCCTTCATCGAAGATTACTTTGCCAAAATTTCAATCAATTTAATGGAAAAATGAGGGTGTGACAGTGCCGCCTCAACTTTTACAAAAAGCCGGATATGACGTCATCAAAGGTATTTATCGAAAAAAAGAAAAAAACGTCCGGGGATATCATACCCAGAAACACTCATATCAAATTTCATAAAGATCGGCCCAGTGGTTTAGTCTGAATCGCTCTACACACACACACACAGACAGACAGACACACATACACACACACACACACACACACACACACACATACACACACACACACACACACACACACACACACACACACACACATACACCACGACCCTCGTCTCGATTCCCCCCTCTATGTTAAAACATTTAGTCAAAACTTGACTAAATGTAAAAAAAGAAAACGATTAAAAGCTATGCCCTAATCGTACATCCAGTAAAATATCCTCCACGAATCTGTTATTCGTTTTGATGTACCTTGTTTGGTTCATAGTTTACGATAAGTTGAAAATGAAGAAAAAATCACTTGCAACTCTGGGAGCGAATGAGGTGCGTTTCTTTTGCAGTAGGGACTGTCACCCCTGCATCGTCCTGTTCAGCCATACGCGAAACTGCAATAGGTCCAGCGCGCGAAATCATTAGTCTCCTGAGACTGAAGGATGAAGGATACCTACTATCACCTGAAACAAATGCAGGCACTTTTAACCAACATGTGAACTTTTGTTACTGGCCATAAAAATCGAATCATAGCTGTTGGAGATGTCGCAGAATGGCTCGCACGTGACTTATTTATGCGTTTTCAATTAAACGCTACAAACTGGTACATGTATATAATAACAAACCATAATCAAATAACAAGTATACACGCATGTCGACATTCATGATGTAATAGGTCTGGAAGGAACATGAATATCTATCATTTTTGTTTACCAAAAACTCTGTGTTTAATTAAGCATCGTGCAACCAGCTTTGTGAAGTAGCCTTCGCCCGATTTGTTTCAGGTTGTACACACAAACCTGCCTCCATAGAATAGTTACAGATGTTAACTGAGTGAATTCAAAAATACAACGGTCTCTTTGTCTGGTTTTGATGTAACATTTTCACATCAAGTCATATGTGTTTCAGTTTTGTTAAGGTGCCTAAGAAAGATTCATCGAAACCAAAGAAAACTTCCAGAAAGACAGTGTGTTTGATTTTTATGACGGAAATCCTGCTTACCGTTTTGACTCTCATACAAAACCAAAACACAAATCAAAGAAACAAGAACACCACACAAAACAACAAACAAACACAATAAATATAAAACAAACTTTGACAGACCAGTCAGTGCAAACAGGTAACATTTTTATAAGCTATTCTAGTTTCGCGCTAGTTGCGAATTGCCGTGTTTTTTATTTAGTCTTGTTTTGAACTTTTGCCCACGCGATGTTTCTCAAACCAGTGCACCTTTGTGATCAAGCAGGTTCCTTTAATCAAAATGACGTTAACGTTTTTGGAAGGCTGATATCTTTTGGAAACTTGGAAAAAAACAGTTCAATCTCTAATATGTCAGGATCGTAAAGAGAACTGACTTTTGAACATAATCCTTGAATTGAGTCAGTACAAAGAGCATAACATGGAAAAGGAAGGGTTGGTAACAAAACAAAAATCGACCTCGTCGGGTTTATCGATCATGACGACGTTATCCAGTTAAAGTGAGTGTGCGTGTGTTCGTGTGTCCGTATGTGTGTATGTGTGTGTGTGTGTGTGTGTGTGTGTGTGTGTGTGTGTGTGTGTATATATGTGTGTGTGTGTGTGTGTGTTTGTGTGTGTGTGTGTGTGCGTGCGTGCGTGCGTGCGTGCTGGTGTGTGTGTGTGTGTGCGTGTGTGTGTGTGTGTGTGTGTGTAAGTTGTTTTTAGTGCAAGCAAATAATAAAATTCGAGGGTTGTAAAAAAGATCGTAGCCCCACAGGGACAGACTGACAAAAGCATCAGTTGTTTGGCAACTGCCTTAGGGAGCTGACTTGCAAACAATGCTGTTTTTTCCTCGTACACTTTGTGCCTCAAACCTGACTAGCAGGATACAATTCTTCATTAATCCCCCATTATCAACCCAAATAGGTGGGACACTTCCGTCTCAACTCGGACGCCGCTGTAAGAACGATCTCCAGTAACAGACGCTGATAACGATACAGCTATCTGCCTGCTCCTAAGCCTGTATGTCTACACACTGGCACCAATTAAACCTCCAACTGAGCTGTTAACCCGTGGTTTGTATAAATGTAAAAATATTGTACAAATTACGTCGAACCTAAATCCGCGATTTGTAAAAAAAAAAATAATAATAAAAAAAATCTCTATTCAGCCTATTGTCCCCTCGCTGGGAAATTCGGATCGCTTCCTCCCAGTGGAAAGCTAGCAGCAGCAGAGTCGCGCTACCCCAAAGTCAAGGGATCCATTAGATTTGTTTTTCTTTCTTTTTCCATTTCGTTATTTTCCTTCATCGCTGGCGAATTCGGATCGCTTCCTCCCAGTGAAAAGTTAGCAGCAGGAGCAACAGAGTCGCGCTTGTGGTCCAAGTTGTGGACATTTCCAAGTTGTGGAATGTGTCCAAGTTGTGGTATGTGTCCAAGTTGTGGTATGTGTCCAATATGTGCAATGTTGAGGTATATGTGCAAAATGGGAATGTGTTCAAGATGTGGAATGTGTCCAAGTTGTAGTATGTGTCCAAGTTGTGGTATGTGTCCAAGATGTGGAATGTGTTCAAGATGTGGTATGTGTCAAAGATGTGGAATGTGTCCAAGATGTGGTATGTGTCCAAGTTGTGGTATGTGTCCAAGACGTGGTATGTGTCCAAGTTGTGGTATGTGTCCAAGATGTGGTAATGTGTCCAAGTTATGGTATGTGTCCAAGTTGTGGTATGTGTCCAAGTTGTGGTATGTGTCCAATATGTGGTATGTGTCCAAGATGTGGAATGTGTCCAAGTTGTGGTATGTGTTTTAAGTAGTGGTATGTGTCCAAGTTGTGGTATGTACAAAGACGTGGTAATATCGTCATGTGTCCAAGTTTTGGTATGTGTCCAAGTTGTGGAATGTGATGGGACAATAAAGAAATGGAGAAAAAAAAATCTAATAGATTCACTGACTTTAGGGTAGCGCGACTCTGTTGTTTCTAGCTTTTAACTCGAAGAAAGCGACCCAAATTTCCCAGCGATGGGACAAAAAAGAAAAGGAAGAAAAATCCCATAGATCTCCCTTGACTTTGGGGTATCGCGACTCTGTTGCTGCTAGCTTTCCACTGGGAGGAAGTGATCCGAATTTCCTAGCGACGGGACAATCTAGTAATGATATGGAGAAAGAAAACAAAATCAACGTAGTCGCGCTACCCCAAAAGTCAAGGGATTTTGTATTTGTGCCTTGACTTTTGGGATGACAAGAAGATATCGGGAACATTAACGTGATTTGTAAAAAAAATGATTACAAATCACGGGGCGCGCAGACCCTTGATTTTAACTCCCAGGCTGAAAACTGTAAGGTTCAGCAGCTAAAGTTGCTTCTATGAATACGGCTTCTGACGTCATTGAAAATTTTACCCAGAATTCATCACTTTCGTACTCTCGCGGACGTTCGAGATACAATGGCCGCCAGATCGGAACGCGAAAACGCTTCGCTTCAGCCACGAAATTCGTCGGATTATGGCCTAAACGATTCCGAAATAAACTAAACCCTGTGAGGGAAGGTGAGAAAACAATTTCCTACGGCATGCATATGTCTGGTTAACCTAAGTCACGCCAAAACGCAAATAAACGCGTTTTTGACACCTAAAATAGCCTGTTGGGGTCCTTTAACACAAATTGCTCCCCATTTTGTTAATATCCGCACTCGTTTCATTTCTCAAGAGGCGCGGAGATAAGCTGAAAGAAGGGAAACAACACCTTTCAAAAAAGTCCTACAGAATTTGAATGTTTCATTTATTTTCTCGCCCACGCGTGCATTTTATGTGTGTGAACTTGAATCCCTTTTTTTCTAGGGAGGTTCGGGGGCATGCTCGCCCGAATTTTTTTAAATGGTACATTAAAATCTGTGCAAGACCCCCCCCCCCTCTTAACACACACACACACACACACACACACACACACACACACACACACACACACACAGTCAGACAGAAATGTTGCACTCATCAGTCTAACGGTAAAAATACACTCACAAACACACACACACACACACACACACACACACACACACACTTAGCGCGCTAGCGGTAAAGTTACACTCACACAGTCAGGAGGCAAGGCGTGCGCACAACCTCTTGGCAAATGAAAGAAAAACAAGACTTATCCCCTGTCACGCTCACGATCCTTCCAGAAAGAAAAGAGCAACAGCAACGTTATTAAACTTGACTGCAGCCATAAAAAAAACATGCGTGTGAAACGAAAAGCCATTTGGCACATGGAAATAGACTTTCTTCTTCTTCGCTCATGGGCTGAAACACCAACGACTTTTACGTGTATGGCCATTATTACCCTACCATTCAGGCAGCCATACATCGCTTTCGGGGGAAGCATGCTGGGTATTTTCGTGTTTCTATAACCCTACGAACTCTGACATGAATAGCAGGATCTCTTTCGTGTGGACTTGGTCTTGTGCTTGCATGTACACACGAAGGGGGTTAAGTCACTAGCAGGTCTGAACATAAGTTGACCTGGGAGATCGGACAAATCTCCACCCTTGATTAACCCACCAGGCGCAACCGGGATTCGAACCCGATGCACCCGTCAATAAATACATTTTTTTAATCAGTCAACCACTTTGAAGCAGGAAATCATTAAGTTCTTTGGAACTTTCTTTTTAGAGGAGTTTTTTTCCCCAGCCAGAATGCACTCAAGATCAACCCATACGCAGTTCGAATCATTTCTGCTTTGCTGATTTTGTTGGTGGCTTTTTTTTTTATAAAAAAAATGGTTTCTAATGAACATTTAAGTGGCGATAGCGGGAATGCCAAGAGTTCGACGTGGAACAGAATTTTTTTATGTAAGTTTACAAGTTATGGCAAGAGAGAGAGAGAAAGAGAGAGAGAGAGAGAGAGAGAGAGAGAGAGAGAGAGAGAGAGAGAGAGAGAGAGAGAGAGAGAGAGAGAGAGAGAGAGAGAAATCAGACAGACAAACAGTCAATGGCCTTAGATATGCTCCCCCAGCTCCTTTCGAACACAAATAACAAAAAAATTTGATTTCTCTCATAACATGACAACAAAAATATCAATTTATTTACCATCATTCACATTATTCACATTACATTGAACAGCAGTCGTACAATATATCTAATTCTGCAATGGATACGCTACAGACAATTCATTTACCAACAACACGATCAGCACAAAATAAGCACTTTAGCAATGGACAATTTAGCAGTGAGGTGAAACCATTCACAGGTTCTACATGATATCTTCACCAAAATAAACGCTCCATTTTCAATATCAGGGTAATTGTGTACTCCGCCATCATTACGCAATAAACACACACGTACAATACACACAAATGACAATATAGATTAACAATGTGAAAATAAGTTGAACACGATAAACATTAGTTTGGTTCTCAATATATCTTCCTTCCCGTTAAAACCTCCACAGATGCTTACTAACTTTCATCTGCGATAGGAGCGGTTTTTTTTCTACCCGGACACAAACCATAAATCACAAGCCTGGTTCCTGTACAGAATGGCATTTTTGTTAGAAATTTCTCCGATTGTCACAAGTGTGTACTTCGAAATGAAGTCAGCAATAAATTCCCCCTTTGACTGGAGCACACCCAGGTCGGAGATGTCTGCTGTGTGTCCGAGTTGAAGAAGACTCCTGTCTAAGATACAATCCTGGACAGATCTTTCGCGATTTACAAGATCATTGGCATGGGAAGGAAGGTATTTGTAAACCCATTAATTAAAACAATAATCGGTAATAAACCTCTAAACGCTGATAGTTCGCAAAACTGCAACTGAAGGGTCACACTTACACATACATGCTACATCATCTCAGGTAGGGGTGGAGAAAGTAAGTCCTTTCGCAGCCAAATTATCTTTTAAGCACACACACACACACACACACACACACACACGAATGCGCGCGTGCTCGCACGCACTAACGCACACACACACACACACACGCACGTACGCACGCACAAACACATTACACACACACACACACACACACACACATACACACACACACAAACACACTCACACAAACACACGCACTAACATACACATACACGAGAATGTTTTTAATATTTCATGATACTTGTTTTTACTTGAAAATGAGTTGGCCTGAATTGCGATAAAAAAAAACCTTCCCAAAATGTACATCACTCTATGGCGCACATTATTAGCACATTAATAGCATACTGCGACAGTAACAAACATGAAGAAAGGTCTCCAAAGAAAGAGGTTACAGTCTCCTCACAAGAACAGATTGTTTTTATGAACTGTTTGTACTGTTAGAATTTGCACTTCAAATCATGTCACTCTAACCTAGTGCTTCATGGGCAAATCAGGCGAGCTTTGAGTGCAATTCATAGCAACAAGTTTCAAATTAAATGTGATTTTTGGCGTGATGGGTTTCTTGTTACTTCTGCAAAACTTCAGTTCATTTGTTTCTGCAGTGTATTACGCAACAGGTTTCTTCCTATTTATATGTATAGATTTGTGATTTTCACATTTTATATCAAACAAGATCGAACCAATCGGATAAATAAAACAAGAAGCCAAACCCAATGAGAAAGTATGATTAAATTACAAAATAAAACTCAGTGCCGCACAACATCATATAACAGCTCGTACGTCTACCAAACAGAGAGAGAGAGAGAGGGGGAGAGAGAGAGGGGGAGAGAGAGAGAGAGAGAGAGAGAGAGAGAGAGAGAGAAAGAGCGAGAGAGAGACAAAGAGAGAGAGAGAGAGAGACAGAGAGAGAGAGAGAGAGAGAGAGAGAGAGAGAGAGAGAGAGAGCGATAGAGAGAGAGGGAAAGAGAGACAGAGAGGGAGTAAGAGACGCACACACAGACCGACCGACAGACAAGACGGACAGACACAGAGAAAAAGACACAGAAAGAACATCTGACACACAAACATGACATATTTCTAAAATGCCGGAATTCAAATGATTGCTGCAAGCAATTCGTTTTCTTATTGATAGTCGTCTCGTGTATGGTGTGAAAAAAAAATTTCTTTGCAAAAATCAGCTATGTTGATTTAAAAAAAAAACTGCACCACAAACGCAAAAAGCAGGACGACAAGTGAATGTTAAAACATCCTCTCGCTTAATCGACGTCCACTTTTTTTCACGTTTCCGAATCCGCGCCTGACGCCATTTTGGATTACACTGACATGTCATTTCCGTTCTGCTCGCGGAGCACGAAGGGCCGATGCCTAAAGGGCGTTCTGTTTTTGTTTTTCTTCTTTGCCTCCTCAGTGTCTTTGTTCATTGTGTAAACGAAAGACAAATTGAATCCTAAAACTCACTCTTTCTTTCCGTTATTTATCATTTTGGCTGGTTTTTTTTAGAATTCAATCACCATTTCAGCCGCGCACACAACAGAACAGCGATGTGAATATGCCCTGCGCTCCGTGTTTCGTACCGTATAACTTATGGTCAACAAGAAATAACGATATTCAGACCTATTCCTTCGTGATAGATGAGACCGAAGACCGTAATACCACATTATATGATATCAAGTGGGCCCGATGACAGCCATCGGAAATTAAGCCGTCATTGTATAAAGGCACAGCATTATGATTTATAGTCAACTGTGCTTAGCACTTAAATAGATCTTCATTTCTGGGTAAGCGATCATGCAGGCTGCCATATATCTTTTGATCCCTTCTTTTATATATGATTAGAGCATCTTTCCGCGTGCAAACCCACACACAATGTTACAGCCTGACCGCTTTCTGTGCGGAGCGGGAAGTGTTTGCTCAATTATAGGCCCTCGGGAATGTTTTGCTGACTTAAGTTTGCAGATGACACAGATGTCAGTTAGGAATTTATAAGCCCACTCCGCCTCGTGAAAACAGTTCGCCTCACTGTCTCAGATCAGGTTAGACTTTCACATGGGATAAGACCATCCCTCTACTTGGTCACATACCAAAAATGAACAGCCTGGTGGCTCTCTGTGCACAAACAAAATCATTCAGAGGCTTTTCACAGCAAGCACAGGTTGTTGATTTTGATATAGGACAAAGGGGAGGGATGGTTTTGTCCCATGTAGGGTAAATGCCTGAACAGATCTGAGACAGTGAGGCGAATTGTTTTCACGAGGCGGAGTGGGCCTATAAATTCGTAATTGACATCTGTGTCAATCTGCAAACTAAGTCAGCAAAAACTTACCACTCAGCAAATGATTCAGCCAGGCGGTTTAATGTGTGTATGTGTCCAAGTATAAGACTGATCTTATCACACGTACAAGCCTCGACACCTCCGTGGTAGTCTACATGTTGGCTACACGAAAACAAGTACAGGCGAACATGTCGATAACGAGCACATTAGGGACCGACCAAAAATGGTCGTTACAGACAGGTGGTCGCTATTGGAAAGGTGGGATTTAAAGAAGAAAACCTGTCTGGGATCCTTCGGAACGTTCGTTGTGAGTAGGTGATCGCTTTCAATAGGTGGTCACAATGGCAGGTTTGACTGTACACATAATCAGTATGAGCGTAGCGGCAGAAACCTGTCCGTGATATTATGTCATCAGCAGGCGACATGAAACATCATGAACCTCATCTCATTGTCATGATGCTAATCATCAGCGTCGCCCATACAGTATTTATTAGAATGGTAGATACTAGATACACGTATGATTCTGGCTTCCGTGCATACGTTTGTTCGCGTCCTAAATGTTATTTGTCTTCACGTGGTGTCCTGATCTACTTCGTCCCTAAATGATACTAATGTATACTCCCTGGCGTGAAAGGGGAATCATTTGATAAACGGAAAGTAACTCTACAAGCCTGTGATTATGAAGACGTACGTTTTCCTGCTGACCATGATAGCCTACGGCAACCAGGATGGTGCGGTGCGCTGTTTCTTCACATCCACACAGTCTTATACTGGGTGTTATCGATGATGTCCGGAAATAACTCTGTCAAGTTTTGATTTCAGAGCTCAGTTCATTGTGTGTTGATCATCTCATTTTCATATTTATTTGTTCGTCCATTTCAAAGACCACGATGTTGACGTTATTACTCAATGTTTCTTATGATTAAACATTCCCTTGACTATAACCTCTCCTATTGTTATTCTTGCAGAATGATGAAGAACCATCGTCTTAGCAAATACTAAACAGGGAGAAAACAGGCATGCATTGGTTCTAGCACCGTGATAAAGTCTGTCGGATACAGAATCACACATGTGTGAGTGCCAACAGATAAAAACAGACTTCGAAGGGGAAAGGAACCCCTTCTATTTGGTAGAAATACGTACATGTATACGTGCACATCTGTCAGACTCGCTAATAGGCAGGCCGAATGATGAAGTCGATGACTAAACTTTGACAGACACATCAATCCCTTAGCAGTCTCATTCATTTAATGTCGATAATTATATTGTAAATGGATCATCTTTTAACGGTTTAGCGCTAGACGCCTGAGCGCAGATACGGCTGTACTCCTTAGCCCAGCGCTCACAGGAAAAGAAGCTAAACCAGGGAAGGGCTTGCTTGCTTAACTTTTGTTGTTGTTGTTGTTGTTGTTGTTGACTGTGGCTTGTTCTAATCGCTATGTTGGATAAGTTTGCTTGTATTTTCTAATGTCCTGATTTGTTTATCGTGTGCGTGTGTATGTGTGTCTGTGTTTATTGGAATTGTAACGCGCTTGGAGCTGTGACTTGGGACTTGCGCTTTTGAACAGTGATTTCATATTATTATTATAATTATTATAATCATTATAATTATTTATAATTATTATTATTATTATTGTTTTACTATGCATGGCAATCTGCACACGACCCTCTCTGGTTTTGCTCGGAGGTCTCAGGAACGGAACCGAGATACATGGTTTTCCCCCGAATATAATTTGCCATCGTATAATGCCTATACATCCCTGCTACATAAACCATTGAACTTTGATTGGAAAACGTAAGGAATACGTCCTACCTCTAAGCCATAGATTAACAGGGCGACTATTTCCATCCTCAGCCGCAATCGACACGTTTTGCGGTGGGCTCGTTGCCTGAGGTTGTTTTGACCACGTTCAGGTTTCACCCTGGCCATGACCCCTGCTCCGCACAGTCTTCTTTCTTCGTCTGCGTTCTTGAGCTGAAACCCCCACGTACACACGTTTGTTTGCTTTTACGCACGAGTGGGATATATGTGTATGATCGTTTTGATTCAGTCATTTAGGCAGCCATACGCCCATTTTGGTAGAGCACAGTTATCCAACAATAAATTGTTTTTTTTTAGCCCAACATAAATCCAAAAACAAATAGACTGTCACGTTCTAAAATTGAGAATAAAAAACCAAGAAAGGTATGTTGTTGGAACGTTTAATCATTGACAAAACGAAACGTTACGTTCACACCCCCCGCGCGCGGGTTAGGGGGAAGAATTTACCCGATGCTCCCCAGCATGTCGTAAGAGGCGACTAACGGATTCTGTTTCTCCTTTTACCCTTGTTAAGTGTTTCTTGTATAGAACATAGTCAATGTTTGTCAAGATTTTAGTCAAGCAGTATGTCAGAAATGTTAAGTCCTTTGTACTGGAAACTTGCATTCTCCCAGTAAGGTCATATATTGTACTACGTTGCAAGCCCCTGGAGCAATTTTTTGATTAGTGCTTTTGTGAACAAGAGCAAGTGGCTCTATCCCATCCCACCCCCCCTCCCCCTTTCCCCGTCGCGATATAACCTTGAACGGTTGTGTTACGAAGCGGTTTACTCGTATTTTTGGTAATGTGTATTGTTGTAAATAGAATAGACTATAGCGATGGTCAGACGTTGAAAAGGGCTATAGGCTGCCTTCCGTCACGTTGACCGCAGTTGAACCTTTGTGTAATTGACAAGGTTTTTTCACGTGCAAGTGATGCAGACGACAGCTCACTGGCAATGTCATAGCAAGAACAACTTTGTAGAATCAGTCGCCGTCAAGGAGCCAAGCTCGACTCATGTTTTTTGTAACACTCTAGCAGACGGGCTCCTGTTTTAGATACCTGACTGAAGAAGGATGAAGACTGACGAACTTTCCCTACCAGTTTACATGATATCTTCCATTTTCATATTCATGCCAGGCCGGCGACTGTAATAAATGTTGGGTTTACACTCTTTTGAGTGTTCCAACTGGAGGGTTGTCATCGACGGAGGCTGAACTGAACTGGTGACTGCGGCTTGGTGTACATGTCCATGGCATGGAGAGCTGGCAGAGTTCTACAGTCAGCCGCCGAGACGATCTGGAAGGATGACATTCAAGGACTACGTCAAGCAACGGTTGCTTGTCGTGAGGACTGATGCACCCTTGTCAGTCGTCTGAAGGACTTACAGCCATACCAACATCTTGAAGGCCGAAAGATGGCAGTAGGGTAACGTACAGTAGAATACCTATTCGTCTTACCTGTTAAGCTGCTTTGTTTGAGCCAAAAGGTGTCTGCGTCTTGGACTGTAGAGTTTCTTGCGGTGTTGTCGGCCTAGAGTACTGGTCGAGGCCCGGAAATGATTTTGTGATGTAAAAAGTGTGTGAATGCGTGTGCGCTTGTGCTTGTAAGCTACTGTATCGGACAACTATTCAGGTTACATTCAAGCCTGTAAACAAACATTAAACTTATAGAGGCGTGTAGAGACATTTATGATTGTCTAAAAACCGGGCTATACCACTCCATAACAGGTTGAAAACGACGTTAAACACCAAATAAAGAAAGAAAGTTACGTTCACAGATATATCGACCCAGCGGTCTTAAGCACAGACAAACACTAATTACACAACACTTATCTGACAAAATGTTCAGCCGCTTAAGAACAATTTGTCAGATAAGATTTGTCTAAGACCTCTTGTTTTTTCAATCGATATATTTTGTGTCTTTAACGGCAGCTGCTTGGTGAAAAGCTCCACGTTGATGTCTCTAAGAGCACATGTGTACGTTAAACGTGTTGCGTTCCTTGGTTTTATTCTGGATTCCGTGGCCTTAGTGAACATGCATGTGAATAAAACACTGTTAAACCAAAAGCTCCAGAAAAGTCATCCTTTACTAACTATAGACAGCGGATTTGTGTGTAACTTCAGAACTGTATAGTAGAAGTCTATTTGTAATGCTTACTTGCAGCATCTGCTCTCTGAAAACCTGAACTCCCTTACCCAGAAACACAGTAGTGGACGTCTTCGGCAGCTGCGACAAACAGCCTTCACTCACACCATTCATATACAAGGAAACCCAGCCTTCGAAGGTAATGTATATTTACTTGTACGAACAACCTGAGCTTCTCTGCGTAAGTACCTCCTCTAGGTCTGAACCACATCTGCGCCCGGAAAACCTGAGCCCCTTCACCAATTGACATAGTGTTTGCAGTTTATCAACACCTTCGACTCAACAGCTTTCACTGACATTATCCCTGTTCTAAGGTGAATCTAATAGTACTCTTTCGAGCAATCTGAGCTTTTCAAAGTCAAGGCCATCTCTGGTTGCACACAGCTTCTTCCAAATTACAGGGTGTTTTTGTGACCATGGTGAATGTCAAAGATACGCATCAGTTATAGGTGTAGCTGAATGTCACGTTGTCACCACAAGAACAATGCTTCGATAACTTGGAAACGGTACCTTTGATTGTAAAGGTCTTCCATAATTTAGCCCGAAGTTGACTTCGCTAAGACTTATCTATGTCGTTTTAACGCAAATTGAGTGCCAAAGCTTCGCACAGTGAGTAGACTTCACGAAGTCGAGTTCGCCTAATTTGTATCAGGCTTAACCGTGTCTTATCCCAATTGCACCAGTCTTCAGAATATGTCAGCTTCTGCTGCCTTGCAGTTTGTAATCCTTGACCGCAGCAACTTTCAAGAAAGATCAGCATTCGCATGACTCACCGGCAGCTGTTCTTTATCAACTGCGACAGTTTCGCTTCACCGAAATATAGTTTTGCGCGGCGTTCCCAGCTTCTGTTTTCGCGCAGTCTGAGATCGTGGCTATGTCAAAGAAAGATTAAAAGTTGACACTGACTCGCAGTCGTTCAGAGAAAATTGTAAAATTCACAGAACTCTTTGCACTGAGCCAGACAACTCCGCTTTATACGGTAGCTCAGCGGGTAGAGCACTGGACTTGTAATCCGCGGGTCACGGGATCGAATCCAGGTCGGAGTGGACACGGGTGAAGTTAATGTGATCAGAGACGGTATCCATGTCCCAACCCCCGGTTCACCTTAATAGTGTCACGTAAAAACCCTCGGTCATAAAACAAGTTATGTCTTAAATGCAGGTGGCTGATTACAACTAAAATGCACGCACATACCTAAACACGCGACTCCCTGTTGCTGCTAGCTTTCAACTGGGAGGAAGCGACCCGAATTTCCCAGCGATGGGACAATAAAGGAAAAGAAAATGAACCACAAAAAAAATACATATAGCAGATCTTCACAGCGGAACTGCAACCTTCTTTATGAACTGTGCGACCATGCTCAAGCGCAATGTGTACTTCTTACTCTCGCGGCCGATGTCCACGAAAACAAAACATGCTCCGCTAACCTGCAGCTGCCGGTGAATACCTCGAATTCAAAGACCTTAACTTTCCCGTCAAAACTGTGCTTCAGTTACCGCCAGTGTTGTTCCAGGACTCAGAGGACAAGTGTTGGTCCGAAGGCCTATCTAAAAAAAAAACATTGTTCTGTCAGAACAGCCCCTGCATGTCAGAACTATCGGACGGTCGACCAGCCTATTTCAATGTGTCACAACCAGCACGTCTTCACTGCCAGAACGGTTTCACAACGCCTGAACCAATACAAAGTCCCGTCCCGCTTTGCTCACCTACATCGATACTGTTGCTCGGTACCTGAAGCAGTATGTACTTATTTCATTGTGCCAGAATCAGGACGAATGCACTGCCAGTACGGTTTCAGTGCGCCTAAACCAGTACGTATTCAACTAACTCTTTTCACTGGGGCCACCCCGCTTCACCTTCAACAATAGTTACCAGAATCAGTATCTATTTCACTGAGCCAGAACTATTACGAAGTTACTGCCTGTATGGTTTCACTGTACCAGAACCAGTTCGAATTCACTGTCTGTGCGATTTCACTATACCGGTGTACCAGTTCGAATCATGTGCCAGTACGTTTGCATTGTGCCTGAACCAGTACAAACTCAGCCAACGCTTTGCACGGAAGCCACCACGCTTCACCTACAGCTGATCTTGCGGGACTGCAGCGGGTGCATGGAGTGGAAGTTGGTGGTCTCAGTGTGCCCGTCACCGGTGGACGCCCAGCCCCGCCTGCTGCACAGTTTGCTCAGCTGGCGACGGAAGCGCCGACTGGTGGCCAGGTAGATGAAGACGTTGCCCACGTGGTGCGACATCCCGATCTCCCGGATAATGACGCGAGCCGCGTAGTAGGAGATGTAGGTCTGCCAGGCCGGGTCTTTGCCCATGTCCTCCAGTGGCATGGGTCTGCCCAGGGGGATGGCGGTCTGGATGGCGTACACGATCGTGACGGGGAGGGTGGTGAAGATGAGGTAGAAGGACACCCACAGCAGCGTCACCGTCGTGGCCGTGAAGTTGTGGCTGCCCCCTGACGTGCTCGTCGTCGTGCCGTTGACGCTGTTGGTGTGGGAGGAGGGGATGGTGGTGCCCCCCTTCACCGACCTGACCCCCTCCCCACCTCCACCAACCCCACCACCAGGGCCGTTTGTTTTGCTCCCTCCCCGTTTGGTGGTGGAGCCCACCACCCTGGTGTAGCCCGACTGGGACACGGGAGAGTCTGATAGCCTCAGTCTCCCGGCTGAGCGGATCTTTCTCAGGACGCAAATGTTGAGGACGAGGACCAGAGCCGGGAGGGCGCCGAAGATGAGCATGTCGGTGCACCAGTTCCAGATGGTGTAGAACGACTCTGGCACTACCTCCGACTCGCGCACCTAAAGAATTAAAAGTTCAACAATAAAAGATAATAAATGATTTATTAATAATAGTAAAATATAAGTATCTCACACGCTTTCCTTCTTTGCCTCTACCAAAGCAAACGTGTGCAAGATTGTATGTTACACGCTTTGGAGCATGGCAAGAACGGATTCAAACTCGAAATCGTCCCTCCAAAAGCCCCAAAATGCACAAACGACTTTCATTTCTCCAGCTGTTATCGTTTCTTCTCTTTACAAATTCTTCAACGCTGAGAATACTGAAAACGGCATCCCATACGACAGTACTGTTTTCATACGCGAGTTTAGCTGCCATTGGAAATCGGCTTGCTCTTGGGGCATGCCAGTCTGAATTATGAAGGACAGAGTTATGAACATAGAAAACAAACATACCGAAAAGAACAAACATTTCGCGCATGCAGACACAGAAAGACGTCATAAAGAATGCGATGCTTCAAAAGATACAGACTTTGACGGTGGCTGTGACGTCATTCACTAATATCGAGACGTCATTTATAGTTGTTCAGTTACTTCCGTGAAAGTAGATCGCTCTGCACTAGTACTCACAGCTGTCTTGAATTGGAAAAGGTCTGTTGCCTCTTTATTATTCATGTACACAGTGTATGTGTTTTGTGCTGTGTGTGCAGTTTAAATTTCAAAGATCACTGGCTTTCTGTTACTTTTTTGTGTAAAAATATGTGTATCTGATGGTTTTGGGGGCTTTATGTTCTAATTTAAACACTTCTGAAGATATATGTGTACTTAGGTTTTTTGTTGCCTCTATGCCATGCTTTAACCATACAGACCTCGTCGCGATATAACCTTCGTGGTTGAAAACGACGTTAAACACCAAATAAAGTAAAAGTAAACCATACAGACTCATATTATTGTAGCTTGTGTGTGTGTGTGTGTGTGTTTTATGTGATGTTAGTAAGTTGTGGAATTATCTGAGTAATTCTGAGTTACATTAAAATAAGTAACAGTGTGGCCACTTATGTTTGCAGTACACAGCGGCTGACCATTCGGACCATGTTTCCTATTGGGAATTGATCTTGGCTGTTTCTGTTCTGCAAAAGGTATGATTAAGGCTTCCTTTGATGATGAATGTTTTTGTGTGTGTTTCTGTGCATGTGTCACTGTGTGTGTGTGTGTGTGTGTGTGTGTGTGTGTGTGTGTGTGTGTGTGTGTGTGTGTGTGTGTGAATGAAACTTCAGTAATTTATGCTTTCACTTTTCAGTGGGGTAGTCATATTTCAGAGTTACATGACATACAAGCCAAAATATGATATATTTTGCTGAAATTTGAATCAATGAATGTCTTTGTATTCAGTAATTTTGAGGGTTGAAGTTCTGACTCAAAATGACAGTGATTGATAAACTCCATATCAGAAATGTTAGTTAGAACAAGTATTATTTAAACTCAAATTAACTGAATTCATACAGGGAGAGGATTGTTTTCACGAAGGTTACCAGTATACCAGGTTTATGATTTTTCAAAGTGCACAATCTCTTTTTCAGTGGACCCATTGAACTTCAAGTCCTGCATTTACATTACAATGGTCCAGTGCTGTGTTTATCTGCTAACCTGGTCATACCAATGGGTTGTTGTGAACAGGTAAGTAATGCTTTTGCTTGTTTTTTATATTTAGTCAAGTTTTGACTAAATATTTTAACATCGAGGGGGAATCGAAACGAGGGTCGTGGTGTATGTGCGTGTGTGCGTGTGTGTGTCTGTGTGTGTGTCTGTGTGTGTGTGTGTGTAGAGCGATTCAGACTAAACTACTGGACCGATCTTTATGAAATTTGACATGAGAGTTCCTGGGTATGAAATCCCCGAACGTTTTTTTCATTTTTTTGATAAATGTCTTTGATGACGTCATATCCGGCTTTTCGTGAAAGTTGAGGCGGCACTGTCACGCCCTCATTTTTCAACCAAATTGGTTGAAATTTTGGTCAAGTACTCTTCGACGAAGCCCGGGGTTCGGTATTGCATTTCAGCTTGGTGGCTTAAAAATTAATTAATGACTTTGGTCATTAAAAATCTGAAAATTGTAAAAAAAATTAAAAATTTATAAAACGATCCAAATTTACGTTTATCTTATTCTCCATCATTTGCTGATTCCAAAAACATATCAATATGTTATATTTGGATTAAAAACAAGCTCTGAAAATTAAATATATAAAAATTATTATCAAATTTTTTTTTTCGAAATCAATTTAAAAACACTTTCATCGTATTCCTTGTCGGTTCCTGATTCCAAAAATATATAGATATGATATGTTTGGATTAAAAACACGCTCAGAAAGTTAAAACGAAGAGAGGTACAGAAAAGCGTGCTATCCTTCTTAGCGCAACGAATACCCCGCTCTTCTTGTCAATTCCACGGGCACTGCCTTTGCCACGGGCGGTGGAGTGACGATGCTACGAGTATACGGTCTTGCTGCGTTCAGTTTCATTCTGTGAGTTCGACAGCTACTTGACTAAATATTGTATTTTCGCCTTACGCGACTTGTTTCTCTTTGGTTTCATCTATTTATGCAGTTGTCCCTACTTCAGTACCTGTGTTTTGGACTGAACGTGTAGAGCTCAGAAGTCTCTGTCATGCTTAAAGCACAGGGTAATCCTTTGACTTGCGCACGCATGTGAGTGTGTTTAATGGTGATGTCTGTAGGTATCTGTATCTAAGTGAGTAGTTATGATTTTAAAGGAGTAACAGTGTGTCTGCTTATTTTTGCAGTGCACACGTTATGGCCAACCATCCTGATGATGTTTCCCTGTGGAGAGATCTTTGCTGTTTCTGTTCTGCAAAAGGGTTGACTGCGGCTTTCACTTATGGTATGTTTGATTTTGTTTTGTTTTTCTCAGCTATTCAGGCTTTCAGCAGGGTAGTCAGACTTGAGAGTTACAGGCCTGAGAAGATTTTCAATCTTGACTGTAAATATTATCTTGATTCCTGGTTAGTGTTGTGGTTGTGCACCAATGTTATTCGACAAAAAGCTTTGGCATTTCAAATATTGGATGCCTTTTTTGGTTGTTTTATGAACCTAAACTGTGCTCTGAGTCTGACAGTATTTTCAGCCTCCGTCATAATAGGTCAGGTATGCAGACTCCAGGCCTGCATGTTGAATGTCCATAGTTTTGACCCCATGGAATTTCTGTAGATACAAAATTGCGGTACCACTTGTCTCCGAAAACCCCCGAAAACCTCATCAGAAATAAGAAAATTCGTCCTTAGATCGTGTTTTGTTACATAATTGTTTGCAATCATGACTTATATTTACAACTTTCACAGTTCATGGCTTTATTTTCGTGTTTGTGCGAGGATTTACGAAGGAACGGAAGCACTAATCACGTGCACATGACGTCATCAATACTTGTGCTTTCGAGTAACAAGAGTTACCTCCCTTGCATTGAAATTGTTGCATCGATTTCGTCGATAATCCGGCTCTCAACACAAATATAAGGGTGCATGTAGCATGAATCAGGCTTACTTTTCACAGGCATGTCCAATACTTCACTTTGAAGATAGATTTATTTAGTCTAGATGGGGTTTTCGGAGGTTTTCGGAGACAAGTAGTACCCCAACATTGTTTTCTGGCCAAAACATATTGACCCACACATATTTTGAATTCATGCAGGTCCAACTGGCTGATTGTCCTCTGTGTCTGGGATGAACACGGCTCTGAAATGCACTTTAGATTTATCCGTGAACTTACATGTAAAAAAGACCAACTGATGTAAAAGGATATTATTTATTGACAATGTTCTTTTCTTTTGTGTAGCTCATCAAGGTGCTGCTAATCGATGCTGTCAACACAAATGAGAGACACTGAAACAAAGAAAGTCAGACTCCGAGCCCTGGCAGCCACTTACGTTCCATGTGTTCCCTTGCTGTAGATCGAGTTTCACAAATCAACCTCAAATAATATTACTGGTGAGTGTTTGTGTTTTATACTTGTTTCGTTTGTGGGTACAATGGAACCTACCTTTCAAAAGATCTTGACTATTAACACAAAAATGAAAATATACTGAAAGCAGATCACGTCCTATGAGAGCAACCATCTTTAAATGGAATTGTTTTCAGACATAATTACATTGTGAACTGAAAACTCGGAAAGCTAGTTTCTTCAATACAAGGTTCCACTGTACAATTAGCTGCCTGTAAGATAAGTTTCACAGTATTTGCCTGTACTGTCAAGATGTTTTGGCATGATCAGTTACAAATAACACTCTTGGAAAGCACTTTGTGTCATCATTCCTGGTTGGCTCACGTAAGTGTAGCCTATGCGATGCTAACTTTTGTCTGTCTGTGCGTGCGTGCGTGCGTGCGTGCGTGCGTGCGTGCGTATGTATGTATGTATGTATGTCTGTGGTAGAAACTTTAACATTTGAAGACGTCACAACATTTGAAGACGTCACATTATGACGTAAGAGGGTTAGACGTCACGCGAAGGAATTACTGAAAGTCTCGGTCATTGTTATTATGAGCGGGCCGAGACTAGTTTTTTCTTCGAAATCGGCCATTCAGATCTAGATCTAGTGTCTCGCTTTCTTGCACAGTGTCACCTATGCCGCTTACTGTGTGTGTGTATGTGTGACGAAGTGATTGAGTTTGTGTTACTGTTTGTCGATTTCTTACGTGAGCCTTGAAGGCTTCGCCTCTTGTTTAAATGTTTGTGTTATGGAAGTTTTCTGAATTCTGTGTCCCTGATTTTTATCTTATGTTGTAATCTTGTGTGTGATGTGTTTGTATTCATGTGTGTGTTACTTTGTATGTGAAGGAAGCTTTGAAGAATCAGCTAATATTGAGCTCCTTATTTTCTGTTTCTTATTTTCTGCCTTTCATGGCACTTTTTCAGTACCATGAGGATGAGTGTAAATAAATTAAAAACATGTACCTATAAATAAGTGGAGAACTGAAGGAAAATGGCTGTTGCGTGTTCAGGTGGCTTCAGACTATGTACACTAACTAATGATTTGATAATTTTTTTTTTATTTTTATTTTTTTTTTTTTATTCTCTTTTGGTGAAGTTTTTTTTTTTTTTTTTTTTTTTTTTTTTTTTACATACATATAATTCTGTACATTACAGGACATCACTTAACCAAAAGGACAGATCCATATAACCGAAAAAAAAACACTTGAACAATTACAACATACATGGGGTGGGAGGATGGGTGGGGGGGGATGTTCCGAGCTTGGTGGTCGCAGTATCAGAAGGTTTTGAGAAAAAAAAAAAAAATATATATATATATATATATATATATATATAAAAGGGTTACATCAAAACATGCATATACAGGCGCCAATCCTTGTAAAATTTATCTACTGTATTATTTACAACTGCGTTATACTTTTCACAAATAAATCTTTGCTTAAAATTTCTACTAAACGTCTGAAAATGAGGGGTCTTTTTGTTCATTTTGGAAATATATACATGGTGTTTGGCACAGATTACTAACACATCAAAAGCTTTATCGGTGACAACATTGTTCGCAACTCCAAGAAGAACCAGTTCTTTAGACAGTTTTAAATTGTCACAATGGGTGCAGTTCGCCTTTAGCCAATTTACAAATTCTATCCAAAAAGTCTGCACTTTATCACACTCCCAAAACATATGTAAAAGGGTTTCTTCATTTCTACCACAAAATGTACACAATGACGTATCCACAATTTTTCGCAAAAATAGAAACCGTTCTGTGGGCAAAATTCTGTACAATAGTCGGTACTGGAACCATCTCAGACAAGTGTCTTTTGTTGTTTTAAAAACATGTTGAAAAATAGCCTTCTTATCTAACAAACAGTCTAAGGATTCAGACCATTTTTGGATACATTTTGGGACCGTAACATGTTCAATCAGCTTTTTGTAAATAAGTTGTGTCTTACCTTTACAAATACATTTCCACACATTGGGCTCTGTCATAATAAAATGTTTATCAAATTCTAAGCCGATTTTTCTCTGATATTTTTTAACAGCCTGGATTACACCTTGGTACAATACAAAATCTCCTCGCACATTTGGATATTTAATTTTAAATGCATTATAGGATAAGTATCCATTTTGTCCCAAAATATGACCAATCTGAGCAATTCCATTGTCGATCCAGTTTTGAATGTACACTGTCTTTTTATCTCTGCGAATATTAACATTATAATGTAAACATTCTGATACAAAATCGTTAAAGGTTGTAGGGTCACATTTTCCGTGTAGTTTCTTATAATGTTTAAAAACATCGGTCCAAAACGGGTTTTCTATTCTCTGCATCAAAACATTTGCAAATTCCTCTCCTTTCGTATTAACTGTTATAACAGATGGACATGCTTTAGCCAATAATCTTGATATTAATCCAGTAAGACCAACAACTCTTTTTAACCAAACAATTTTTAGAGATGACAGAAAACTTTTCACGTCAACCATCTTTAATCCTCCATCTTCATAGGATTGGGTGACCGTAGTTCTTTTAATTTTATCTCTTTTTCCATCCCAAAGAAATTTGAAAAAAATATTATTTAACTCCATCATAAACTGTTCGTCTGGATCAGGTAAATTCGTAAACAAATGTGTCAATTTGGAAATAGCCAAGGTTTTTAGGACTGTTATTTTACCAAAAGGTGTCAGGTTCCTTCTGGTCCATGAATTCAGAAGTTTTTGAATTTCCTTTAACTTATTTTTATAGTTAAGAAGAACAACCTCGGATACATTTACTGAAAAAATAACACCAAGTGCTTTAAAGTTATCCGGGTTCCAGGTAAAATTCATATCAGGCAAAAATCTTCTTTTGCAAAACTTTAAAGGTCCTAACCAAACTACATTTGTTTTATCATAATTCATTCTCAGACCTGATAGTGATGCAAAATGTTGTAACACTTTTATACTTTCGCAAAATGATTGCTCTGTACCATCAAGAAATAGACTGGTATCATCGGCGAATTGTGACAATAAAATATTTTCGCCAAGAATATTCATACCACAAATCTTTTTGTTCTGGCGTACCATAAGAGACAATATTTCGGCACAAATCAAGAATAAATAAGGTGACAGCGGATCCCCTTGCCGGGTGCCTCGACCTACGTTAAACCATGCTGAATACCGACCATTCACTGAAACACAGGACTTAATTTTGCAATAAAAAGTAAAAATCCATCGTTTCATGTCATTTCCAAAGTTGAATTTGCTCAAAGATTTTTCAATAAATGACCAGGCAACACTGTCGAAAGCCTTTTCAAAGTCGACCATCAAAAGTAGGCCAGGTATATTATGTTTATTTGAGTAGAACAGGGTATCATATATTAATCTGACGTTTTCACCAATATATCTTCCCTTCAAGAAGCCTTTTTGATCATCATGAATCAAATTTGGCAAAACACGTTTAAACCGTTCTGCAATTGTTGTTAGTTTCAGGGAAACTCTGTTGGACCTGGGCTGCAGAGGAGAGGTAGCAAATGCAGCCAAGCAGATCGAGTCTCATCTTTCGGTACATGTTTTGTATACCCGGGATTAATACTTCAGTGACACTGTATGCTAACAGGTACATTTCGCACAACTGTAACTCATACTGTTAGTTGTTAATCGATAAAACGGTATCGTTATTGAAACAATCACAGTGCGCTAAGAGATTTATAGAGCAAATCGAGAAAATTAATTATTGAGAAAAGCTCTTAGTGCACTGTTATGTCTCGATAACTTAAATTGCTACCGAATTAGTGGTCCTCTTACGTATGTAGGATAAAGTTAGTTTTGTTTTGTACTGATCTGGATTTGGGCAAATTACATTTTATTTGAATAGACCTTTTCGGTATCCGAGCAGCTCTCGCGAGACACGCTCTTTGTTATGCTTTGAACATCGCGAGAACTTCGAACCTTGGCTTGTGCAGCTCGCACGAGATCGCTGTACCGCATGCTTTGCTATGCTCTGAAGTTTGCGAGAGATTACGAGAGCTTGGAATACGGATAGGGTCTATTGACATGTGCTTATTTTTGTGAAGACAGATGTTATTATATTATGTAAATTTTTAAACTTTGTACTATTTATTCAGTGTACGTGTAGTTATGTAATTATCCAACATTTATTTGAGGGTTGTGTTCCTTGTTGAATATTCTTTTATTACTGGATTTTTAAATGTTCAATTTTTCTCTGGCAATTTTGATATTAATTCTTAAAAAAAAAATGATGAAACAATTTGTTTTTGAGTTTCTGCTTGTATGGTTGTATGTTTGAGTGAGTGTTGTTGTCAGAGTGCCTGAAAATATGAGCAGCTAAAAACCTGCATAAACAATCCGGAATACGCATGGAATACGCATGCGATACGCATGCGGTACAACTGCGGTAGAGGTGCGTGTCACGCTCGATATCCGAGCAAAAAACGCATGAGTATCGTACGCAAAAAAGTTGACTTTATCGTATGCGTATCGCATGCGTTTCACGCATGCGTATCGCACGCTTTCACGCATACGATTCGCATGCGATACGCATGCATAATGTTTGTTGGGAAGGCACACCGTGAGACCAAACTGCGCACTGCGTGTGTGTGTCGACTGACTCTGGCACTATAGCTCCGACACGCGCACCTAAAGAATGATAAATTCAACATTAAAAGATAATACATTATTGATTAATGATAGCAAAAGATAAGTATTTTCTTCATTGCACCAAAGATGAGCATGTCGGTACACCAGTTCCAGATGGTGAAGAACGACTCTAGCACAAGTTCCGACTGGCGCACCTCAAACCAAAACAAGTTCAATATTTAAATATAAAATATGATGGTTTAAATAACAATAAAGATGAGGTAAAAGGTACACATTTTTTGTAGTGAGCCGAAAATGAGCATGGCAGCTAGTGCATCAGTTCCAGATAGTGTAACAAAAAAAGGCTCTGGCACTAGCTCCGACTCGCGCACCTAAAGAATTAAAAGTTCAACATTAAAAGATAATAAATGATTAAAGACAGCAACAGATGAGTTAAAAGGTTCATTCTTTTAGTTTAAGAACTACCAAGAGAGGGATCTAATCTAATCTCACCTTACACTCGCCCAGCGTGACCTGCCAGAAGTACGCCTGGGGTGACCCCAGTATGATGGACGCGAGGAGCAGAACCAGGATGATACGAGGCGACCGTGTGCGTCCGAACCGTTCTGACCTGGAACAAATAACGTGGAAACATGTAGTAGTGGGGTATACACTGGCTGAGTGGCAAATAGAGGGCGTTTATTATTAATTTAAAAAAAATCAAAACTTGTTTATAAAAGGACGATGTGTACTTTGTTCTGTTAGAATGATTTGTTTCTGCAGCTTTCGCGCTTTCATTGCTGTTGTGTACGTATATTTTCGCAGACACCCGAAAATAGCCCAACGCTCAACGTCACATGTTAATATATTCGTTCTTCTTAAACGTGTCACGCTCATTGGACAGAGTCTGACCGAGGAGTGCACCGAAACAGAACTCGACACGTGTGAAAAACGTGCCCCCGGTGTAACACGAAATTTTTACTCCACGAAAAATGTACTCCGGAGTAAAAATTTCGTACGAAATTCTTACTCCGAGTACACCTTTCGTACGAGAAAAGAACTCCCCAAGGCACGAAAAAATGACTCCCTCCACGACATTTTTACTCCCCATTTATTTTACTTCCAGTAAAAATCTCGTACGCGAAAATGGGATGCGGGCGAAGGGATAATGCCAATATGTGATCTCGCGCAAACGAATGTCGCGCTACCCTCCCTCCACCACCAAGACTAACAGGGGACAAGGGAGTAAACATTTCGTACACCTGGCATGGGAAGTTAGATTGCTCGTGTTAGGGTGAAGTAATGTATTCGTCAAGTTATTTATTCGTCAGGGGAGTAAAATTTGTGTACGAAATGTTTACTCGGAACTCACCTGTCGTGGGGAGTAATTTTCTCGTGTAATGGGGGAGTACTTTTTTCGTAAAGGGAGTAACATTTTCGTACGAAATGTTTACTCCGGAGTAAAAATCTCGTGGGAGTAATTTTCTCGTGTTACACCGGCGCAAACTTGACTGGCTAGAAAGATGAGTGTGGACCGGCGTCACGATTTCATCTTTCGCCTGTGTCCATATTTCCCCCTCGACATATACTCAAGACTGAAATGTTTCCTGGTAAAATTAAGAAGTGAAATTATTTATGGACGAAAAGCATGTCAGTTTCTTGCATGTGAAGAAAATTGGTGGTAACATTTAATAGATTTCACCCCCAAAATCGAATTCTTCGAAAACGTGTACTGAGTGGTTACGTCCCTTGAGTAAGAAGGAAAACATTTAAGGATGAATCAAATTTCTAAGTTAGATAAAACAAATTGGTTGCACAAATTTGGCCCCATGAATGTAAGGTACACAAGGTCGCTCATCAGTACTATCGAAGTTTGTTTTTTTCAGTTTAGAGTTTATACTAGATCAACGAGGCCGAGAAGCGAAATATCAACACGGCGAAAGATGAAAACGTCACACCGGCGAGCCGTTCGGGTCATGGAATTAAAGATAACATTAAATAATTAAAATGAAAGTTCCCCACAAGAAGACATGACTAAAGTAATAATTATGATGTTCCACATCAGGCGTTTTATTCCTCTTAAAGTCTTATCGTGACAACTTAGTTCGTCAACGGAAAATGTTACAAGTGGACACGAAATGCTCTCAGTCGGTGTAACGATCTAACTGTTGGTCCCAGCTTTCGCATGACTGAAATGTTGCTTCCCCGTCAAATTAATTCACTGCTGAACAATAACAATACTCCCCGTCAAATGAAAGAAGTACACTAATTTGAGGGAGAAAAGCATGTCAGTTTCTTACAAGTGAAGGAAATTCGTGGTGAAATTCGATAGATTTTACCCCAAAATTCGATTCCTTTGCAAACGTTCCCTGAGCGGTTATGTTCCTTGAGTTAAGAAGAAAACGAATTTTGCGATGAAGCAATTGAGTAAGTTAAAATGCCATGGAGTGCAACGTAGCAAAGATCGATCATCGGTACTTTAGAAGGCAGATACGAGATCAACAAGGCCGATCGCGAAAGCTGGTCCCAGGCAAATCATGAGATCGTCACATCGGGACTCACTCTCTGTTGCCGATGCTGGACGGAAGTGGCAAGAATGGTGAGGCATGCACCGCACGTGGGGCGTAGCATTGATTTCATCTTGTCCTAATTCTGCATTCGCTAGATACATACTACAAAAGCATGGACACACACACACACTCACACACATGCAAGCACGCACGCATGCACGCACGCACATACGCACACATACACACACACACACACACACTGTCTCGGCATTCACTCCCCTAGCTGTTGTTGTTCGCGCTGACGATCAAGGGTACAACATATCACTCAAATGTTCACTTCTACTTTTGCATATTTGATCACAAATCTCCTACTCGATATCTAGCAGCTTTTGTTCATATATGCATTGTTTGCACTTTTAGTTAATGTGTCAATAAATATAGCATGAAATCCATTGACCGCATAATATTTATATTCACGGCGGGACCACTGTATCTCATATCAAGTCTCTTCATTTCATGAGAATTCTGTTAACCGCAACGACAGTATTTCTCTCCTTTGCGTTAATGAAGAATGTGCCAAGTACACAGAGAAAACTGTCAGCTAGCACCCTGGGAAGTTCTGCAACGCTCTACAAACAATTAAGTCAAAAGGCAAGTGTAGCAGCTCAGTTAACTGCGACGACGGTGTCTTGCTCCTTTGTGGTAATGAAAGGTGTACCAAGTGGACAGAGACAACTTTCAATCAACGACCTTCTCAGCTGTGCAACGCTATACAAACACGTAGACAGGACTGTGTAGCATGCATTGCACGTGATAACTAGCGTTGATTCAATCCAGCCACTGTCGCAGACCACTCTCCCCCCTCCCCCCCCACACACATCCCACACACACCCAACCAACAAGCATCTCTCATCCGCTCGCTTAATGGACCCGAAGACCTGGCCACTAAGGGACCTCTCTGCCTCCAGCAGAAAGCCAGGCAAAGGCCCATCTAAAGAACGAGCTGCCTGCAAATGGAATCCCACGGGTGGAGAGGTCTGCTAACTCGTGTTGGACCGCAAGTGTACTACAAGAAACGCTGGGGGACACTTTCGCGACAAGTTCGAAGCCATCATTTCTTGGTAGAAAGGATGGTAAGTGTGTACGATGCAAGACGATCGAAGCAATCATTTCTTGGCGCAGGGAATGTTAAACCGTACACGATGCAGAGAGGGCATTACTGGGTGTCAGCCGCGTGTCTGGGAAGGCAGTAGCCGCCTCGGAAGTGTCTGAGCGAGCAGGGAGATGGGTTGAGAGTTTGGAATTCCGAGAGACCCTTACTGCGGCTTCGTCGCTGGACTTGACGTGCAAAAGAAAGCCAGCCTTCAAAAGCAGCCCACGGGTACGAGTGCATTAAAGGGTCGTTTGTCACCTGAACCGTCCGAGTTCTCGGAGCCCCTCGGTTGACAACACGCACACATTCCATCGCGCAAATGAGCAGCCCTTGGGAAAAGCAAATAAGTCTGGAAATAGCCCCCGTCTCCTGTTGGCAGAGAGGACATAGCAGATCAATTGGACTACCTTTGGTGCTCCTGGAGGCGGGTGGCGACAATGACAACGGCGCCTCTATTCTTTTGGAAGGAGTTGATAGCGAGGCTTGCCGAGACCTTAACAAGGAGCGACTGCTATACTTTTTGTTTGTCCTATCCAGCTGCGACAAATGAGAGAGAGAGAAAGAGAGAGAGAGAGAGAGAGAGAGAGAGAGAGAGAGAGAGAGAGAGAGAGAGAGAGAGAGACTTAGACTTAGAACATTTTATTGACATAAAGGGTAAACATTTTAAGCCAAGGGCCTAATCTTACAACGTGCCCTTACAGAGACAGAGAAAGAGAGAGAGAGAGAGAGAGAGAGAGAGAGAGAGAGAGAGAGAGAGAGAGAGAGAGAGAGAGAGAGAGACTTAGACTTAGAACATTTTATTGACATAAAGGGTAAACATTTTAAGCCAAGGGCCTAATCTTACAACGTGCCCTTAGAGAGAGAGAGAGAGAGAGAGAGAGAGAGAGAGAGAGAGAGAGAGTGAGACAGAGAGAGACAGAGAGAGACAGAGAGCCAGAGAGAGAATTGAATTGAATTGAACTTTATTTAACAAGGATTAAGATTTAAGGCTACGCCTTTTCTTACAATTATGTCCTTGGGACGCACAGACACACAATGATAACATTGAAAAAATTAAAACTTAAAAAGTTAAAAAGTTTACCAACAAAAGGAGGTCAGAAAACTTCAGCACGTGATGATAAAGAGAGAGAGAGAGAGAGAGAGAGAGAGAGAGAGAGAGAGAGAGAGAGAGGGGAGGGGGAGAGAGACAAAAGAGAGACAGAGAGAGACAGACAGACAGACAGACAGACACACAAACCACACACACACACGAGCACACACACACACACACACACGAGCACACACACACACACACACACACACACACACATACACTCACAGGCAGAGGCAGAGACATATAGAGGCAGAGGCAGGGACAGAGACAGACAGACAGACAGCGAGAGAGACCCAGATAGAGATACATCGAGAGACACGGACACGGGGGATAACCGGTCAAATGCCGAACAGAAGCCGAATGCCGCTCATGACACGTGTGAAGGCAAGTTTTGTCTGTTTTCTAGGTATTGTTTGATTTATGTCGGGATTTAAGGTAAGCTACTGATTCAGCGATGACTAAATTTGTTTCTCGATGCATAAAAAGTCAGGGAGCGATTGATATTTGCCCGTAAATATCCTTCAAAGCTGAAAATGTCCGCGATCGAGCACCGGAAATGGCTGTTCGATGGGTTTTGCAAGTAGAAATGTGCTTTATTTCACCAAATCAGCTCGTATTTGGTGTGGGTACGGGATTCTAGAGGACGAAGGAGTCATAAGAGGTGCAAAGAAGTGCTATTTGGGAGTAGAATAAATCTTCCGAGACAGTAGACAAGAGAAGGTCATATTTGAGAGAGGAGCGCGTAGGCCGATTGTCTTTCCGACAAGCGAATGATACAGCAGATTAATCATTCGTTTTGACCAGAAACCTAGTCTCTAGTTTTTATGAATGAGTTTTTTAATTAAAACAATCACGAGAACTCTCTCGCTTAGCCTAATGGCTGTTCGATGGGTTTCGCAAGTAGAAATGTGCTTTATTTCACCAAATCAGCTCGTATAAATTTGACATCGGTTTGGTATATATATATATATTTTTTCTAATCCTACCGCGAACTGGATAGCAGACGCGGCACGACTGTTGCACCACACTTTGAAGTAATCCCACACTTTGAAGTAAATTACTTCAAAGTGTGGGGATGTGCCCCACACTTTGAAGTAAACCCATTTTTTACTTCAAAGTGTGGGGGGATCTTCCCACACGTTGAAGTAAACTCAGTTTTTACTTCAAAGTGTGGGGGGATCTTCCCACACTTTGAAGTAACTTACTTCAAAGCGTGGGACTTTTGCATTGCCTGTTTGAGCCTGATGATTTTGTCAAAAAAATGGCAGTCTTTTGGATGAGTGAACAGAAAAAGTGAGCGAGCCAAGAAACATAGTGATGTTTGTTATCAGGCTTTAAAGGCATATGTACGCGCTCCCGTGTTTACAAAGTGTAGTTTGCCCATAATCGATGTCAAACGCACCATAAGACCATGTAATGACGATATGTCGCCATGCGCGGACCATATACATGCATTACAGCTTGTTCTAGCCTCTGAAAAAGTGAGGATGTCAACAAAGACGCGGAGTTATTTCCCTTGCGTCAACGCTACCTCTGTTGGCAAATCTATAAATAGGACGATCTAGATCAAAATAAAAATTCAAATATCTCAACATTTAAGGGGTCCTAGACCACAATATCTTGCAGGGAACTTAATTTAGCATGTCTCCAGCTGTGGGTAAAGCAATTAGCGTGTATAGTCATCGAGTACATATGGCTTTAAGCAATGTCCCATTGTTGAGTGTGACGAAAACTCGTGGTGACGATTTTAAAACATGTTGGGTCACGCATGGTCCAATCTTACATGGTCCAACCTTACATGGTCCAACATTACATGGTCCAACCTTACATGGTCCAATCTTACATGGTCCATATATATTATTGGACCATGTAAGATTGGACCATGTAAGATTGGACCATGTAAGATTGGACCATGTAAGGTTGGACCATGTAAGGTTGCACCATGTAAGGTTGCACCATGTAAGGTTGGACCATGTAAGATTGGACCATGTAAGATTGGACCATGTAAGGTTGGACCATGTAAGATTGGACCATGTAAGGTTGGACATGGTAAGGTTAGACCATGTAAGGTTGGACCATGTAAGGTTGTCCATGTAAGGTTGGACCATGCAAGGTTGGACCATGCAAGGTTGGACCATGTAAGATTGGACCATGTAAGATTGGACCATGTAAGATTGGACCATGTAAGATTGGACCATGTAAGGTTGGACCATGTAAGATTGGACCATGTAAGGTTGGACATGGTAAGGTTAGACCATGTAAGATTGGACCATGCAAGGTTGGACCATGTAAGATTGGACCATGTAAGGTTGGACCATGTAAGATTGGACCATGTAAGATTGGACCATGCACGATTGGACCATGTAAGGTTGGACCATGTAAGATTGGACCATGTAAGATTGGACCATGTAAGGTTGGACCATGTAAGGTTGGACCATGTAAGGTTGGACCATGCGTGACCCAACATGTTTTAAAATCGTCACCACGAGTTTTCGTCATACTCAACAATGGGACATTGCTTAAAGGCATATGTACGCGCTCCCGTGTTTACAAAGTGTAGTTTGCCCATAATCGATGTCAAACGCACCATAAGACCATATAATGACGATATGTCACCATGCGCGGACCATAATACATGCATTACAGCTTGTTCTAGCCTCTGAAAAAGTGAGGATGTCAACAAAGCCGCGGTGTTAGCTCCCTTGCATCAACGTTACATGTGTTGCCAAATCTATAAATAGGACGATCCAGATCAAAATGAAAATTAACATATCTCAACATTGAAGGGGTCCTAGACCACAATATTTTGCAGGGAACTTAATTTAGCATGTCTCCAGCTGTTGGTAAAGCAATTAGCGTGTATAGTCATCGAGTACATATGCCTTTAAAGCCTGATAACAAACATCCCTATGTTTCTTGGCTCGCTCACTTTTTCTGTTCACTCATCCAAAAGACTTTGCCATTTTTTTTGACAAAATCATCAGGCTCAAACAGGCGATGCAAAAGTCCCACGCTTTGAAGTAAGTTACTTCAAAGTGTGGGAAGATCCCCCCACACTTTGAAGTAAAAACTGAGTTTACTTCAAAGTGTGGGAAGATCCCCCCACACTTTGAAGTAAAAAATGGGTTTACTTCAAAGTGTGGGGCACATCCCCACACTTTGAAGTAATTTACTTCAAAGTGTGGGATTACTTCAATCAATCAATCAATGAGGCTTATATCGCGCATATTCCGTGGGTACAGTTCTAGGCGCTCTGCAGTGATGCCGTGTGAGATGAAATTTTATACGGCCAGTAATTGCAGCCATTTCGGCGCATATTTACCTTTCACGGCCTATTATTCCAAGTCACACGGGTATAGGTAGACAATTATTAACTGTGCCTAAGCAATTTTTGCCAGGAAAGACCCTTTTGTCAATCGTGGGATCTTTAACGTGCACACCCAATGTAGTGTACACGGGGGGGGGGGGGGGTGGGGGGGGGGTAGTTCGGACACCGAAGAGAGTCTGCACACAAATTTGACTCTGAAATAAATTTCCGCCGAACCTGGGATCGAACTCACGCTGACAGCGGCCAACTGAATACAAATCCAGCGCGCTACCAACTGAGCTATATCCCCTTCAAAGTGTGGTGCAACAGTCGTGCCGCGTCTGCTATCCAGTTCGCGGTAGGATTAGAAAATATATATATATATACCAAACCGATGTCAAATACGAGCTGATTTGGTGAAATAAAGCACATTTCTACTTGCGAAACCCATCGAACAGCCATTAGGCTAAGCGAGAGAGTTCTCGTGATTGTTTTAATTAAAAAACTCATTCATAAAAACTAGAGACTAGGTTTCTGGTCAAAACGAATGATTAATCTGCTGTATCATTCGCTTGTCGGAAAGACAATCGGCCTACGCGCTCCTCTCTCAAATATGACCTTCTCTTGTCTACTGTCTCGGAAGATTTATTCTACACCCAAATAGCACTTCTTTGCACCTCTTATGACTCCTTCGTCCTCTAGAATCCCGTACCCACACCAAATACGAGCTGATTTGGTGAAATAAAGCACATTTCTACTTGCAAAACCCACCGAACAGCCATTTCCGGTGCTCGATCGCGGACATTTTCAGCTTTGAAGGATATTTACGGGCAAATATCAATCGCTCCCTGACTTTTTATGCATCGAGAAACAAATTTAGTCATCGCTGAATCAGTAGCTTACCTTAAATCCCGACATAAATCAAACAATACCTAGAAAACAGACAAAACTTGCCTTCACACGTGTCATGAGCGGCATTCGGCTTCTGTTCGGCATTTGACCGGTTATCCCCCGTGACGGAGAGAAGTCACAAAGGAACACGGGCTCACGATGCTGCACGAGAGAAGGAATACTTATTCAGTGTTCAGCAGCAACGCACGAACGAAAAAGAGAGACAGTGAAAAAGGGACAAGAACAAGAGAGTTGAGGGTAGGACGGAATGCAAGCCAGAATATATCCAAGTTAAAACAGGCCCCAAAGAGAGCAAGCAAGTATGATAGGGAGATCAAAAGAAAAGTGAAAGAAAAAACAAGTCGCGTAAGGCGAAATAACAACATTTAGTCAAGCTGTCGAACGCACTGCATTTTGTCACCAAGACCGCATACTCGTAGTTTTGTCAGTCCACCGCTCGTGACAAAGGCAGTGAAATCGACAAGCCAGAATAGTGCGGTAATGGTCGCGCTTTTCTGTATCTCTATTCTTTTTAGCGTACTGAGTTTGTTTTTAATTCAAACATAGGTATTTATCAAAAAACTAAAAATAAAGTCCGGGGATATCATTCCCAGGAACTCTCATGTCAAATGTCATAAAGATCGGTCCAGTAGTTTAGTCTGAATCGCTCTACACACACACACACAGACACACACACACACACACACGGACGCACATACACCACGACCCTCGTCTCGATTCCCCCTCTATGTTAAAACATTTAGTCAAAACTTGACTAAATGTAAAAATGAACGAGAATGAATGGAAGAAAAAAGGAAGGAACGAAAGAAAGAAAGTAAGCTATCAAGAAAGAAAGAGAGAAGGAAACACAGAATGAAATAAACAAAGGTCACCAAATGGAATGACCCTGTTCAGAAAGAAAACCGGGAAAACATTACCAGGACTGCAGTCAGCGAAAAGCATCAACTTACACAGAATCGAGGGAAATCGGAGCAAAACTAGCTTGACAAACGTATCGCTTACCCCATTGGCAAATTAATTCGCTCAGACCTGTCTGATGTATCACGGACTTTGTTCCCACGAAGACAAAGGACACTGCTTGTTCTTGAAGAAGAAGAAATGTAACCGAACTGTTCGATTTTATGTGCCTGCAACTTCCGCGTTTGAATGATCTTGAACCGAAACATGTTTCCATTCTACAATTTGATTTGTGTGTGCGTCCAATTCGATTTTCTTGTTCTTTTGTGTCATGGTTGTGTTATCTTTGTTGTAGCTATATCAGCAAACCTTGGCCATGCTTGCTGAATTGCTGTTTTCCTTTTTCACATCCAGTCCAACTTGACTGAATGTTTTCAGATAGACAGGAATCGTGACGAGGGCGGTGGTGTGTGTGTGTGTGTGTGTGTGGGGGGGGGGTATGAGTGTGTGTGCATGCGTGCGTGCGCGTGTGTGTCTGTGCAGAGCAATTCCAGGTAAACTACCGGACAGGTCTTGAAACTTTACATGGTAGTTCTTCCAGATAATATCCTCACACACACACACACACACACACATACACACACATACAAACACACACACTCATACAAACACACACACACACACACATACAAACACACACACACACACACACACACACGCACACACACACACACACACGCACACACATACACACGCACACACACGCAAACAAACAAGCAAACAAACACACACAGCACCGACATCAAGCGTCAAGGATTTTGTTTTCCTTTTTTTACCAGCACGCCCTCCTTTTATCTTCATTCTGGTTAGTACGTGCGTATGTAGATTATCCCTATGTCTCGATCTCTTCTCCTTCAGATTGATGTCAGCAAATGGAGGCTTTAACTGTGCGCCTCCGCATCAGTGATGTTAATCCAAACTTTTGCTGTCCATCCTTGAAAAGGCACGCAACTGTTTGACGCAGCATAGGTACTAAACCTTTCCTGCAACAATGGACACACCCCCCTTTTGTAAGACCTTTCAATTAGAGACCTCCTTGCTTATCAGACTTTGCTTTTTCAAATGTTCTGCTCCTAACCTCTGTAAATGTATCCCAATTTTAAGAATCTCTTTTTTTAAGACCTTCATTTCTTTTATTTGTGGAGGTCTTAACAAAGGGGGGGGGAGGGGGGGTTCACATTAGTAGTGCATACATACAGTGATTTGTTTTCTTCGTCATACAAACAAGCAACAGTTCCGTCTCCTTCACCTCGTACGATCGTCAGTTCGAAAAACATACTCGCTGAATGTTGTCCGCCTTACCCGGCAGCTTACTTTACTTTGTCTTTGCTGGCAGGCACCTTCTGCATTTTGTTGAGTCACGTTTGTGACATTATGAATTGAATTGACCAAAACCTGCTTGTTCGTGTGTACGTGCGTTCCACTGTTAAGAGGTAAAGTTTGACATTTGACGATATTTCAGGAATTAAAAATGTAAGATGCACAATTTGTGCTATGAAAATGAAGTCTTTTCTATCGCAGCATGTTCGGCTTCACAACTTCCGAGCCATTTCTACACGCGAAGCAAATAATGCCCACCAACATCGCGTGTCCGGCAGACGATTTCGGAAGCTATCCCATGATTCCCGCATCAGGGAGGTAGCCAACAGTTCAGCTCGCATTGATATGCGCCCCTCATGCTTTACTTCCCGGCGTCTATTCAGGATAGACCGGATGCGTTTCCGATGTCATGTTTGACATTTCCAAGCTGCAAACAAAATGTTCGATTGAAGCACGTATTTTGAGCACTACAAACGTGAATCTCAGGGTTTTAATTGCCTTCTTGTTGAACACAAATTTAAGAAGGGGGGATTGAGGATAGGGGAGGGGGGAGGGGGAGGCTGGAGTTATACGCTAGTGCACTAATCGGTTTTATGCATCCATGGGTGAGTAGCATTGTTGTTTTACCAAGTTATTTTCCTTGTGTTTGAATAAACTTTCGTGATCTTGTTTTTGCTTCCTGCAATTTTTGAAGGCGAATATCGGATCCAACATTCCAAGCTAAGTGTTCATCTTTCATTGTTATTGTCTGTTGTGTGTCTCCTTCGTCCACTTTAAACGCTTCGTTTTGTCTATGATCAGTCGTTCCAAAAAAGTTATCTTCCGTCTGTATTTGATTTGTGCTCTTGGCATAACATAAGACATAAGATCATTTATTGTCCATGGAAAAGTGTGGTTAGTCTGCTCTTAAACAACCACACACAATTTATGAAAACAACCAAAACATAAAAACATACGCAGTAAAAACATCCGAAGTACTGTAGAATGAAACGCATGCCTATAAACACACACACACACACACACACACGCACACGCACGCACACACACACACACACACACACACACACACACACACACACACACACACACACACACACACACACACA
>NC_090245.1:64428015-64460515 GCF_037325665.1 Littorina saxatilis
ACTTGACACCCAGCGGCAGAAGGGGAAGGATCTAATACACAGTTTCTAGAGTATGATGGTTTTTCACCGAATATTGTATTCGGCACTCTAGGGGAGCTTCCACCGGTTATTTCCTTCACACTGCCACATATTTTGCTGAGGACAAGTCGTCAACATTCCTTCGTCGGCGATGGCTTTCGCATAAGGATTCGACAAGGGGTTCTGGACGTTTTTGGTCACTGTTGACGAACAGAGGCTGTTCCAGGGAGGAGGCGGACTTTGCTTCCATTGAGAGTACAATCATAGGCTTTTGAGGTAATAAATCATTATTTAACGCTGTTGATGAGTCTGTGTTGTGGAATGAAATACTCTCTGTTGTTCTTTCCAGGTTAGCGCATAATTTACTCTCTGTGACGCTAAAATACTAATCTGTATATGGTTTTTGCAGATAGGGAGAGAAGGACGGAAAATGGCTGTTTTGTTGTTGTAAAAAGTCAGTTTTGTGCAGGCCCACGTGCTCGATGAGATATTTAAAGATGACATGTTTTAAGGTGGTGGGTGAGGGGTAGCTGACATGTTTAGTGCACCGATGCTTTCTGTTTGCAGCCTTCGATTCGTTCGATCCGATTCGTTCGTTTCGTGTTCCTGTAACATCTGCACGGCTGACTCTGGCGGGAACTGTTGAGGCTACGCTAACCAGGAGACCGGCTAACCAGGAGACCGGCTAACCAGCGGACCGGCTAACCAGCGAACCGGCTAACCAGCGGACCGGCTAACCAGCGAACCGACTAACCAGCATACCGGCTAAGCGGCAGCAGCAGAGATAAAGCTAAGTGCACCATGTCGTACGCACCCCGTTGACCACCGTTGTCTTTTCGTATCTATGATTTCATTGGAGTAGTGACAACGTGGGGTGTGGGACACCTGCACGAACTAGAGCTTTTCGAACAGAACATTCTCATTTGACTGTATTTACACGGGTTCAGCGTGTTACTATAATTTTCTACATACTACTGGCATTTTGTCAGTGAACACTGGTTTTTTACGTGTTGAGAACGTAAAAGGAACATATTTTGAGTGAAGGCTCGAGGGAGGTGGCGAGTTTATACATAAACAGGCGTCTGAAACTTATACTTTTGTTGACTCTATTTAATTGTATGCCTGCGAGAGTGGATCGTGGTGTGGTTAGTTAATTAGTAGTAATTAACCGGTTCATAATCACCTTAAGTGATATATTGAAACGTGACACCATTTCCGGACGTCCCATATCTTTAATACTAGTTTACGTCCAATTATAAAAGCAAAAATGACACCCATCAAAAGAGATCACTGAGAAAAAAGAGGGCCCAAAACAATTTTACAAATCATTTCCATTCTCAGACTGTCATGAACGAGTCTAGACAAGCCAGGCTTTTAGACCCAAATCTCGTTTTAAGTGACGGTAAGACAGTGCTCCGGCCCGGCGGCTTAGTGGGAAAGCTAGCGAGGAACATCACAGTCATCTAGCTACTTCCTCGTGTCCTCGTAACCGCCACCCCCTCACACCAACACCCTCCCTTCCGACCACCCCCCCCCCCCCAATCCACAAACTACCTTCCTCCCCCCACCCCCTACCCCACCCCACCCCCCCACCCCCCGACTCATTCACTCAATCTACCTTTCCCAGCCCCATCCCCTCCCCTGTCGCAGATATCGTTAGGCTGTCTTCGTGACTTTTGACAGGATGGACAGAAAGAGAGAAAGACGGAAGGAAATATCAATCAAAGGCAGCAAGGGAGAAAGAAGGAAAGTAAAAAGGCAAGAGAAAGAGAGAAATGGAAAAAGAATAGAGAAAGACAGAATCTTCTTCTTCTTCTGCGTTCGTGGGCTGAAACTCCCACGTACACTCGTGTTTTTTGCACGAGTGGAATTTTACGTGTATGACCATTTTTTACCCCGCCATTTAGGCAGCCATACGCCGTTTTCGGAGGAAGCATGCTGGGTATTTTCGTGTTTCTATAACCCACCGAACTCTGACATGGATTACAGGATCTTTTTCGTGCGCACTTGGTCTTGTGCTTGCGTGTACACACGGGGGTGTTCGGACACCGAGGAGAGTCTGCACACAAAGTTGACTCTGAGAAATAAATCTCTCGCCGAACGTGGGGACGAACTCACGCTGACAGCGGCCAACTGGATACAAATCCAGCGCACTACCGACTGAGCTACATCCCCGCCCAGAAAGACAGAATGACAGAGAGAGAGAGAGAGAGAGAGAGAGAGAGAGAGAGAGAGAGAGAGAAAGAGAGAGAGAGAGAGACAGAGAGAGAGAGAGACAGAGAGAGACGCAGACGCAGACGCAGACGCAGATAATTTATTCAATAGGCCATATCCCCTTATGAAGGAGTGTGAACACACGGTTAACGTTGCAAATAATTTAACTCATCAGGTGCAAAAAAGGTACAACATAATAATCGCACAACACTACAGATTAAAACGTACATTACACGGTATTTAACTAAGAGGTTACACCATCTCTTAAATTAAAGGCTTTATACAAATACAGGGATACATTTCTAACAACAGTTTCTTGAGGAGAAGCCAGGAGCAAGCTGAGTCTAAAAGTGCTTGGATTTTTATAATATTTAAATGGGATACATTTTTCTCTTAATCTGTTTAAGTATGGACAACAAAATGGACTTCATCTTCTTGCTTTACTTTACAAAGGGGACACATCAACTGATCGGCATTATGTTTTTTATATCGGTTAGCATGCACATTAATTTCTGAAATACCGAATCGAAACCTAGTCATAATAAACTTTAGAGAGACAGAGAGAGAGAGAGACACAGAGAGAGAGACAGAGACAGAGATAGAGAGACTGAGAGAGAGAGACAGAGACAGAGAGAGACAGAGACAGAGAGAGAGGGGAGGGAGAAAATAAATGAATGGGTGCAGTTTAACAAAAAATGTGAAAAGAATTGCCAATGTGGGGTCATGACTTTCATTAATTTTTAACTAACCTCTTTTTGCAAAAGTTCTAGCTCTGAGTTTTGTAGTGTTGCCAGTGAACTTGGAAATGTCGTAGATCGATCACTGACATTGCAACGACATAAGTTTCAAAATGACGTTGTGTTGGTGAGTATCGACTTTTTTTGTTTTTCAACTTTGTTTTCACCCACAGGTCATCTTGTTGTTTAGATTTTAAAAGGACAGCAGGGGTTATACAAATGGGATCAGCTCGTTACTCCCCCGGCTCGTTACTCCCCCGGCTTGTTACTAACCCTAACCCTAACCCTAACCCTACGAGGGAGTAACGAGCCGGGGGAGTAACGAGCTGATCCCATAGCCGAAGACCAAGACGGGTAACGCTCGTCTCCGCGAGCCATGCGAATGTAGTGCCTAACTAATCTCTGTTATTTAATTGTGAGCTCATTTTTAGAGTAAACAGAACAGATGTATATATTTTTAGATTCAGAATTGATACAATTGAGTCAAATTGCGTTTAATCTTTTTGTGAACATTCGATTTTAATGACAACTTTATGGAGCTGAAATGCACAGATCGGAGTTAGTCGAAGATAGCCAACATTTCAATCAATGTGGTTGAGAAATGAGGGTATGACACAGCCGCCTCAACTTTCACTAAAATCCGAATATGACGAAATCAAAAACATTTATCGAAAAAACGAAGAAATAACACATCTCTGGGGGTATCATTTGGAAGAACTTGTGTGTATAGTTTCATGACAATCTGCCCAGTAGTTTTTCGGGAATCGCTCCACACTCAACCGCACATTCACATAAGCACGCATCTACGCAAGCACGAACGCTCGCTCGCGCGCACGCACGCACGCACGCACGCAAGCACGCACGCACGCACTCACGCACGCACGCACACACACAAACACACACACACACACACACACCACATCCCTCGATCGTCTTGATTCCCAGTCTTGACTGAAGGTAAATACGAACGATGACCTGAAAGAACGAAAAATGAAAGAAGAATGAAAGAGATAAAGAAAGAGAGAAAGGATGAATGAAAACCAGAGTCAAAGAGAAACAAGTCGCGTAAGGCGAAAATACAACATTTTAGTCAAGCTCAGTCGAACTCAAAGAATGAAACTGAACGCACTGCATTTTCGTGGCAAAGGCAGTGAAATTGACAATCCAGAAAAGCGGAGTAGCGGTAGCGCTGAGGAGGATAGCACGCTTTTCTATATCTCTATTCTTTGTAACTTTCTGAACGTGTTTTTATCCAAACATATCATATCTATATGTTTTTAGAATCAGGAACGGACAAGGAATAAGATGAAATTGTTTTTAAATCGATTTCGGAAATTTAATTTTAATCATAATTGTTATATTTTTAATCTTGAGAGCTTGTTTTTAATCCGAATATAACATATTTATATGTTTTTGGAATCAGAAAATGATGAAGAATAAGATAAACGTAATTTTGGACCGTTTTATAAAAAACAATTTTAATTACAATTTTCAGATTTTTAATGACCAAAGTCATAAATTAATTTTTAAGCCTCCAAGCTGAAATGCAATACCAAAGTCCGGCCTTCGTCGAAGATTGCTTGGCCAACATTTCAATCAATTTTATTGAAAAATGAGGGTGTGACAGTGCCGCCTCAACTTTTACAAAATGCCGGATATGACGTCATCAAAGACATTTGTCAAAAAAATGAAAACAACGTCTGGGGATATCATACCCAGGAACTCTCATGAAAAATTTCATAAAGATCGGTCCAGTAGTTTACTCTGAATCGCTCTACACACACACACACACACACACACACAGACACACACAGACACACACACACACATACACCACGACCCTCGTCTCGATTCCCCCTCTATGTTAAAACATTTAGTCAAAACTTGACTAAATGTAAAAAGAGAAAGATCAAAAGTCAGAAAAAGCACCATGACAGAATCAGCCCGACAATATTGCAAACGCTTCCAGCGAGGCACATGATAGGATTTGCTGTCGGGAAATTGGTTGGAGGGCAAGCAGTTATTCGTGAGAAGAAAACGAGCCCACGTAAAAAGGGGCGATCGAGAGAGAGAGAGAGAGAGAGAGAGAGAGAGAGAGAGAGAGAGGGGGGGGGGGAAGGGAAAGAAAGAAAGAGAGAGCGATAGAGATAGATAGGGAGAGAGGGGGATTGAGGCTGGACGGGAATATAGATATAGAGAAAGAGAGAGCGATTGAGAGATTGCAAGAGAAGAGAGAGAGAGAGAGAGAGAGAGAGAGAGAGAGAGAGAGAGAGAGAGAGAGAGAGAGAGAGAGAGAGTTCTCCAGGGTTATTTGAACAAATGAATGGGCTCGACCTGATATCGGCTCGACCCTAAGCTTCTTCTCTTTACTGCCTTATTGTTTCAAAACCGTTCTTCCTGTGGTAAAAGGAAAAGAAAAGAAAGCCACCTCATTCGGAAGCCGCGTTCTTTTGAACTTCAAGAGCGGTTTCTTATCTTCTAACTTCTTAAGGCCGCCTTTATTTTATCAAACCATTCCGCGTTATTTGCACCGTTTTGATGTCTATAACTTGAATCTTACGTTTCATTCAAGATACTCACTGCCTGAAGGCGCACGTTGAAGGTTGCTTTCTCACTGGCTAGCTTTAAAGACATTCCTTCCTGTTTAAAGGGGATATAATTGACACCCCAACCCCCAAAAGAAAAACAACAACAAACAAACAAACAAACTAACAAACAAAACACACACACACACACACACACACACACACACATACCCCCCCCCCACACACACACACACACACACGCACTCAAACACACGAACACAGCCTCTAATCGCACCAAGAGCTATGTTAGGGTTGTGGGTTATAATAGACGATGTTCGGAAATAGTTTGTATAAGTTGTGAAAGAGTGAATATTTTGGCTTTTTCAAAAACAAATAAATTCACACGTGTTCCTGTCCACGTGTAAAAGACACACCCCTCGGTAGTGATTGGCTTCTCCGATGTGTGTCCAAGTAAAAGCAAGGGTATTCACTCTTTCACAACCCGTACACACCCGACAGAGTTATTTCCGGAATTCGTCTATTGTGTCACTACACACTGGGAATACCTTAAACTAAATGTTTGAAAGCTTGGTTATTCACGTAAGTCAACAGCATGGATCCGTCCAATTTGACGCTCAGCCGACACTCAACAGCCAGGCTGATTCCTGTGTAAAGTGAAATATATTTGCCTTATCGACAAAGGGGTCCGTTATGAGGTAGATTCAAAAAATAAGTCCCACACTATACAGAAAGCAGCCAGGCTGCAGATTTGGTCACATGTCCATGCGGAGGGATTTGACCTTTGTGAAGGAAACGCCTGGACAGAGTTATGATTGTTTTCATTATCGCTTACATGTAACGAAGGTATCTTTGACAGTAAGTATCGCAGTGCACCATGTTTCTTGAAAAAGGAGAAGAAGAAGACGAAGAAGAAAAAAGTCGCGTAAGGCGAAAATACAATATTTAGTCAAGTAGCTGTCGAACTCACAGAATGAAACTGAACGCAATGCCATTTTTCAGCAAGACCGTATACTCGTAGCATCGTCAGTCCACCGCTCATGGCAAAGGCAGTGAAATTGACAAGAAGAGCGGGGTAGTAGTTGCGCTAAGAAGGATAGCACGCTTTTCTGTAGCTCTCTTTGTTTTAACTTTCTGAGCGTGTTTTTAATCCAAACATATCATATCTATATGTTTTTGGAATCAGGAACCGACAAGGAATGAGATGAAAGTGTTTTTAAATTGATTTGGACAATTTAATTTTGATAATAATTTTTATATATTTAATTTTCAGAGCTTGTTTTTAATTCGAATATAACATATTTATATGTTTTTGGAATCAGCAAATGATGGAGAATAAGATAAACGTAAATTTGGATCGTTTTATAAATTTTTATTTTTTTTTACAATTTTCCGATTTTTAATGACCAAAGTCATTAATTAATTTTTAAGCCACCAAGCTGAAATGCAATACCGAACCCCGGGCTTCGTCGAAGATTACTTGACCAAAATTTCAACCAATTTGGTTGAAAAATGAGGGCGTGACAGTGCCGCCTCAACTTTCACGAAAAGCCGGATATGACGTCATCAAAGACATTTATCAAAAAAATGAAAAAAACGTTCGGGGATTTCATACCCAGGAACTCTCATGTCAAATTTCATAAAGATCGGTCCAGTAGTTTAGTCTGAATCGCTCTACACACACACACACACACACAGACAGACGCACATACACCACGACCCTCGTTTCGATTCCCCCTCGATGTTAAAATATTTAGTCAAAACTTGACTAAATATAAAAAGAAGAAGAAGAAGAAGAAGAAGAAGAAGAACGAAATAAAAGAAACACACACGCGCGCGCGCCCAAAACTACCGGCGATCATAGTCTTAATGTAACAACAATGCGTCGATCGATTCGGCCTTCGACATAAAGGCAGTGCTTTGCAGACCGAAAGCTAAGCATTTTTTCAATGAAAGTACGTGTTTTGAGAGAGAGAGAGAGAGAGAGAGAGAGAGAGAGAGAGAGAGAGAGAGAGAGAGAGAGAGAGCGATAGATAGAGCGAGCGAGCGAGAGACAGAGACAGAGAGAGAGAGAGAGAGAGAGAGAGAGAGAGAGAGAGAGAGAGAGAGAGAGAGAGAGATTATGGGGATCGAAGACGAACAAAAGGTTCAAACGGAACCCAGACAGAGTAAAGCGCCTACTGGCGCTTGCGTGTCAGAAATCCCCTACCAGCCAGCTACATCTTCAAGACAAATGATTGCTCCGCACAGAAACACCAAATCCCTATTCATTCAGTCGACACTGAAAGTCGCTTGGCCAATTACAAGACAATTACATACACCATACCATCCACAGAGAAAACAAAGCACAGTTTAGTAAATGAGCATATATCGTTCCACACGAAACAATGGCCAAGCGGTTTCAGCATGCCAATGTCATCGCTAGCTCCGAGGTATGTGTCGCTTGAAGGACTGAGGTCCACTCAAGGAACCTCAGCGTGGAGAGCCCAGTAAATATGCATGTACAATACATAAAGTAACGCTAACGTTTTGCTGTTGTAAAACAGCATCATTACGGAGAGAAATGTCAGGAACAAAAACAAACAAGTCGCGTAAGGCGAAATTACTACATTTAGTCAAGCTGTGGAACTCACAGAATGAAACTGAACGTAGTCCGCCGCGAGTGCAAAACGCAGTGAAAGTGACGAGCCTGTTTGGCGCGGCAGCGGTTGCGCTGTGCTTCATAGCACGCTTTACTGTACCTCTCTTCGTTTTAACTTTCTGAGCGTGTTTTTAATCCAAACATATCATATCTATATGTTTTTGGAATCAGGAACCGACAAGGAATAAGATGAAATAGTTTTTAAATCGATTTCGGAAATTTAATTTTGATCATAATTTTTATATTTTTAATTTTCAGAGATTGTTTTTAATCCAAATATAACATATGTATATGTTTTTGGAATCAGAAAATGACGAAGAATAAGACGAAATTGTTTTTAGATCGTTTAATAAAAAAATAATTTTAATTACAAGTTTCCGATTTTTAATGACCAAACTCACTCATTAGTTTTTAAGCCACCAAGCTGAAATGCAATACCAAACCCCGGCCTTTGTCGAAGATTGCTTTGCCAAAATTTCAATCAATTTTATTGAAAACTGAGGATGTGACAGTGCTGTCTCAACGTTTACAAAAAGCCGGATATGACGTCATCAAAGGTATTTATCGAAAAAATGAAAACAATGGCCGGGGATATCATACCCAGAAACTCTCATGTCAAATTTCATAAAGATCGGCCCAGTAGTTTAGTCTGAATCGCTCTACACACACACACACGCACACACACACACACACACACATACACCACACCCTCGTCTCGATTCCCCCCCTACGTTAAAACATTTAGTCAAAACTTGACTTAATGTAAAAACAAAAGAAAACCACACACATAAAAAGAAAAGAAATAAAGACAAAAAGAGAACATCGCATTAGAGCTATAGTCCACTCCATGGCACGAGTGACTTACAGCTGGCTACAGCGAACGTCTTCCATCAGACACATTGAATATTAAAACGGCCATGGCTGACAATACAAGATTCTTTGTTTGACCGTTTACTCAGGGTTGTATAGGTTTCACTCTGCCTATGTTTGTGTCTGTTTGTTTGTCTGTTTGTTTGTCTGTTTGTTTGTCTGTACTTCTGTCCGCATTTAGATCATTTGTGTTTATGGGTCAATTGGGCTGATATTTGGTGTGTAGCTTGTTAGTGGGGAAAACACGGTCGTGGAAAAAAACCGTCAAAAAAAGATATATACATGCGACATGGTATACTATGTAATGTGTGTGTTACATCTGACTCGTCCGGCTGTCAACCTTTGGCGAAGCACAGTAAGTCCATTTTTGTCAAAAAGGAGATTTTGAAGATGGCATCTGTGCAGTCTTGATATACTTACGAATGGTACCCACCCTGGTGTCCAGAACATTCAAGGTCTGGCGCGCGTGTGTGTGCGTGTGTGTGTCTCTGTGTGTGTGTGTGTGAATGTGTGTGTGTGTGTGTGTGTGTGTGTGTGTGTGTGTGTGTGTGTGTGTGCGTGCGTATATAATACTTGTGAATCACTGCCTCCTTCAAGCAAACCGACCCGTCTAGGTCTTTCTATTGCCGGGAGCTGTAACGCATTTAGAGAAAACGGATACGTCAAATGTCGGAATAATGAAACCAGACGAGTTCAGTCCGCAAGTTCACATTTATATCTTTGTCCAAACCCAGGAGATTACAGGGCGTCCGGGGGAAACGCTTTGTCCGCCGCCGTAAAATGATAGAATCAGACCCCGAATGATCCCAAATCAGGACAGCTTATTTGCACTCAGGAAGTTGCTCCGACAGTCGAGCAATATTCCGTGACCGAATGTCTGATCGACCTACACCATCCTTTGCACTCCTATTTTGTGAGAAATCGGAAGTCCTTCGAACTTTGTCGTGATGTCACTTTTTTTCTGATGTGACTACTTTTCTCAGTGCACGATGGGTATCTTGTCTTCTACTAGTTTCATCGCAATATATAAAGCTGGATGTGAAGTTATTTTTTTCATAATTCATCGTAACAGATGTGAAGTGGGCTTTTTGTTTTTGCTAAACTACTTTTGTTAGTGACACATCTCAATCAATTTAGCAAAACATTCCACCTTTGCACAGGAAGCACATGGCCAGTTTTACCATTTTTGTTTCGATATGTGTCTAAGTGTACGTATGCTTGTTCATCCTACATACATGAGAGAGACCACCCATTACATAACTAACCCATATACTCACACGTGTGTCATCATGTAACTGAGGTCAACGGGTCAGGCGATGCGAGTTGCTATGCAAGCTGAACTACTTTTCCAAAACATGACAACTTCAACAAATTGTTCAGATGAGTTTTTAACGACAATGAAGAGTGTTCATGTTGCCATGTAGTCTTCTCTATACCTCAGGTGAAAGTCAGATGCACAGATCGTGGTGTCGAATTCATAAAATCAGACGAGATCAATCCAAGTTCACTTGAAAGTCTGTTTCACCACAAGATATGACATCAAAGACGCTCTAGGACGAACGCTTTGTCCGCCGCTGTCACATGATACTTCTTTTCCTTCTTCTTCCTTCATGGGTTGAAACTCCCACGTTCACTCACGTTTTTGCACGAGTGTACTTTTACGTGCATGACCATTTTTACCCCGCCATTTAGGCAGTCATACGCCGATTTCGGAGGATTGCATGCTTGAGTGTGTACACTACATTGGGGTGTGCACGTTAAAGATCCCACGATTGACAAAAAGGTCTTTCCTGGCAAAATTGTATAGGCATAGATAACAAGAAATTCCTACGAGGTAGGAAAAACACCCCCGTCAAAGGGAAATAACCTTCTCAGTTGGTGGCAGTGACTGAGTGAGAATGGTTATTTCCCTTTGACCATTAAGATGTTCCTCTATAAGTCCTTGTATAATTTTAATCCACCAATAACTCCCTAACCGTGTGTTTGACTGGTCCCAATTTTTGTAAGGACCGTCTCAGGAATGTATATAACCTGTTCACCAAGTTTGGTGACGATCGGTCCGTTCATTCTTGAGATCTATATGCGAACACAAACAAACAAACAAACAAACAAACAAACAAACAAACACATCGAGCGAAACCTATACACACCCCTATACCGGGGGTGTAAAAAATGTCCATCAAATACCCGTGTGACTTGGAATAAAGGCCGTGAAAGGTGAATGCTCGCCCTAATAGGCTTGAGGTTTGCTGGCCGATGTGAATGCGTGATATATTGTGTAAAAAATTCCATCTCACACGGCAGAAATTAATATGTAAAGCGCTTAGAGAACGTCAAGCGCTATATAAATCTCCCCATACAATATTATCGTGTTTCTGTAACCCATCGAACTCTGATATGGATTACAGGATCTTTTCCGTGCGCACTGCGCACTTAGTCTTGTGCTTGCGTGTACACACGAAAGGGGATAATTGAGGCACTAGCAGGTCTGCACATAAGTTAATCTCGGAGATAAAAAAAAATATCCACCCTTAACCCACCAGGTGCAACCGGGATTGAACACTCGACCTTCCGCTTAGGAGATCGGCGTCTTATACACCAGACCAATGCGCTCGTCAACATGATACAGTTAGACCCAAGATGATCCAAAATCAGGACAGACTCATTTGCACTCCGGAAGGGGCTCCGACAGTCGCACAATATTCCAAGAATTAATATAAAACCGACCTACGTCATACTTAAAACTCTTCTTTTGAGAGAAATCAAACGTTCTTTTTAAAACCTGGTCGTGGTGAAACTCTTGCTGATGTTGCGACTTTTGTCAGTGCATGATGACTATTTTTCCTGTAGTTTAATTGCAATAATTGGATGCAAAGTTCTTATTTTCATATTCTCGAGCGCCAGGCTTTTGTTTGTTGCTGAACTAAATTTAATGTTGTAAATGACACATCAGAATGACAGAACTCAATAATGAAAACATTCCCGCTTTGCACAGGAAGCAACCAGGCCGTAGACTTCGTTATGTGTTTAATTGTAAGTAGGTATTTAATTAAAGGCACAGTACGCTACATTGGGTGTGCACGTTAAAGATCCCACGATTGACAAAAGGGTCTTTCCTGGCAAAATTGCTTAGGCACAGTTAATAATTGTCTACCTATACCCGTGTGACTTGGAATAATAGGCCGTGAAAGGTAAATATGCGCCGAAATGGCTGCAATCTACTGGCCGTATAAAATTTCATCTCACACAGCATCACTGCAGAGCGCCTAGAACTGTACCCACGGAATATGCGCGATATAAGACTCATTGATTGATTGATTGATTGAGTACGCCTCCCGTAAACCATCACAGATACTGTCAGGCTTTTACACACAGTACAAATTCACACCCTTTCGTTTAAACACTCACCGCTTGAGAACATCCTAGGTGCCCTACGTAAAGAGCGAGCAATTTTCGAAGAATTAATTTTGCGGATTGTCTGATCAGACAATCGGACGGTGCGTTTTGGCGCTAGACCTAACTTTTAAAATCTAAATAATGAATTGACAGCTTGTTACACAAACATTCTTAAATCATAAAAGAATTATTTTTTTCATCAAGACAAGATAAGTACAATTCGGAAGCAGGGTCACGCAAGGTCGTGGTTATCGTAGCAGACGACGGTTATGCCTATCGCCAGTTCCTCTGAACAGTCAAAAGCCATCGCTAGAGTTCGTGTGAATCGCAGCCGTTTGTTGCGTTTAGATTCAGAGGTACATAATAACGTGCTATTGCAGATAAGCTTACAGCGAGTCGCATTGAAATCACAAACTGACGACTACATTGTGAAAAAAAGGAAACTGGATCACACGGGTTCACGATGGCTCAGGGGTAAAATAAACCACGCAAAAATAAATTCTTTGAAAACTGCTCGCTCTTTACGGAGGGCACCTAGGATGTTCTCAAGCGGTGAGTGTTTAAACGAAAGGGTGTTTGTACTGTGTGTAAAAGCCTGACAGTACCCGTGTGATGGTTTACGGGAGGCTTACTGTGCCTTAAATTGTAAGTATGTTTTTATCTCAGGTACAAGCCTGGACAGATCGGTGGTGGTGTCGAATTCATCAAAGACGAGTTCAATCCGCACGTTAACTGTTATGTCTGCCTCACCTCAAGAGATGATAGGGCGTCCAAGGACAAACGCTTTTTCCTCCGGCACCGGAAAACGGCACAGCCTGTCTCAGACGAACCCAAATCCGGACAGCTTATTTCGACCCAAGAAGTATTATCGACAATCTGAGAATGAGAGTCTGACGTACCGCTCCACATTTTCTGTTATATTCCTTTGATAAACAAAATATTAAAAAGACACGGACGTCCTTATTCGTTGACCTAGTTCGCGGTGAAACGTGTACTGTTTTTTTTTTTTTTTTTTTTTTTTTTTAAGTGCGTACTTACTAGTTGTTCTAAGGTCTCATTGCGGTCACAGAGTGTGAAGTTTCTATTCTCAAATTATCGCGCGCCAGATGTGAAATATTCTTTTCTAAATAATTATGTTTTCGCTGAATTAATGTTACACACTGGCGTGAAGGTCCATAAATTAGCATCGGCGTGATTCTTGAATTACGTCACTGAACGTGCATATTAAGCAAGACTCATTCGACAAATGTTTTTGGCAAAAAAGCAGTCACTCTTACAGGTGAACAAAATCACGGCAACGGCCTTAATTAGAAAAGACCCGCATCTAGTAACAAAACAGATGTGTTTTTTTGTGTCATCATTCCTAACTAAACTTACCATCCCAATGAAGTCAGCGACCGTCTGACGAAAATTTGATAAAAGAATGTACCGAAACTCGTTGCTGTTGTGTTTTTCTTTTTGTTTTAATGTTTTTGTAACAATATAAAGTTCCCTTTGCTGTAAAATTAATTCCCCGTCAAAACAAATCAAATGAAGACAAATCGCTAGTAATTCTCTGTGCCATTCGTCCCCTATTTCCACGCGTTTGCCCTTCAAACGAAGCAAGCTTGTCTAATAACTGACTTCGTCTGCTCACTTTTCAGACAAAAATGTCATAATCGTTCGTGTCAACAAAGACAACAATCAACAAAACAGTATTAACAAAGAAATCGTTTAAACCCTGGCTATATTTTCGCGCCATCTCGTCTGTCAGTCTATCTTTTCCTAAAAAATTATAAAGCCAAAAACAAACAAAACACACAAAAACAGCTTTGTTTTTTTGTGGTGAGGTTCCTCGCATCCAGCTGGTACAAATCACACACACACAAATACACTAATACACTAACGGATGCACACACGCACAAGCACATGCGGCGATTCAAACGATCAATCGAGTGAAACAAAAATAAATCAAAACTTGACTAAATGTAAAAAGGAAATCGTTCCACATTCCTGTTGATTTTCCAGCAGATAAATCCTTCCGTTTTAGCTAATTTGAAAATGAACCTCCGCGGTTGTTTTTTTCCTAGCAATTTCTCAAATCACAGCCAATTATAAACAAGTCGCGTAAGGCGAAAATACAACATTTAGTCAAGGAGCTGTCGAACTCACAGAATGAAACTGAACGCAATGCAACGCAGCAAGACCGTATACTCGTAGCATCGTCAGTCCACCGCGCACGGCAAAGGCAGTGAAATTGACAAGAAGAGCGGGGTAGTACTTGCGCTGAGAAGGATAGCACGCTTTTCTGTACCACTCTTCGTTTTAACTTTCTGAGCGTGTTTTTAATCCAAACATATCATATCTATATGTTTTTGGAATCAGGAACCGACAAGGAATAAGATGAAAAGTGTTTTTAAATTGATTTGGACAATTTAATTTTGATAATAATTTTTATATTTTTAATTTTCAGAGCTTGTTTTTAATCCAAATATAACATATGTATATGTTTTTGGAATCAAAAAATGATGGGGAATAAGATGAACGTAAATTTGGATCGTTTTATAAAAAAAAATATTTTTTTTACAATTTTCAGATTTTTAATGACCAAAGTCATCAATTAATTTTTAAGCCACCAAGCTGAAATGCAATACCAAAGTCCGGGCTTCGTCGAAGATTACTTGACCAAAATTTCAACCAATTTGGTTGAAAAATGAGAGCGTGACAGTGCCGCCTCAACTTTCACGAAAAGCCGGATATGACGTCATAAAAGACATTTATCGAAAAAATGAAAAAAACGTCTAGGGATTTCATACCCAGGAACTCTCATGTCAAATTTCATAAAGATCGGTCCAGTAGTTTAGTCTGAATCGCTCTACACACACACACAGACACACAGACATACATACACCACGACCCTCGTCTCGATTCCCCCCTCTACGTTAAAACATTTAGTCAAAACTTGACTAAATGTAAAAAACAACAAGCAAACAGAGCACCGATGGACGAAGAAATCGAGAGACAGGCAGAGATAATCACAGACAGACAGACGCAGAGAAAACCACACTCAAACACATAGAAACACAAATGGACAGACAGACAGACAGACAGGTAGGGAGCTAAGCAGGTAGGTAGGTAGGCAGGAAGCAGGACTGACACACAAGGGCACACTTTTGTACACAGAGAGGCGGCTGGACGGATAAACAGAACAAAGACAGACAGACAGACAGACAGACAAGCAGGTAGGGAGGCAGGTAGGCTGGACGGACAAACAAAATAACAAAGACAGACAGACAGACAGACAGACAGGCAGACAGACAGGCAGGCAGACATACAGGCAGGCAGGCAGACATACAAGCAGGTAGGAACGTAGGGGGTAGGAAGGCTTGAGGGACAAACAAAACAACACAGACAGACAGACACAAGTACAGCTAGACGGAACGACAGACGGTAGAATGGCCTGATGGCCCAACGGAAACAAAGACGCGCACAACCCGCCCCTCCGAAAAAAACCTTCCAACCATCACCCCACCTCTCCCCCGAAACACACATTTCGTTTCCCTAATCTTTTTTCCCCTTCAATTCTTTCTTTCTTTTTGTTCTCTATTTCCATTCAAAGCCAGCTCACGCGTTCACCCTCATGTCTTCGCGAGCTTTTATGAAAATTGACGACTGCTTTGCTCTTTACTGTCACGTCGTTGGAGCGAGTTGCTTGTCAGGTGCAGTGGTCACTTAGGTTGGCGGGAAGGGCGATTTATCCCTAAATTGACCTGCCAAGAAAACGCACTGGGTCGCTTTTGCCAAGATTGTGCTGAACGACTCGTAAGTTTCAAACCAAGACGTGTGCCAGTGCCGAATGGGCATGTTGTTGCCGTTGCTCAAACAGCTTCGTAGATTGACTCGCGTGTCATTTACAGAATTAATTCAGCAGAAATGTCCCACTCTGAACAGAAAGCAGTCATGCAGTTCTTTTTTCGTATGAGTCCAAGTGGGAGGAAGCTCCTATCTATTGTAAACACCGTGACAGATATGCGGTGATTTTTAAAATGGTTTACTCAGGCAGGACATATTATTAAATACTGAATATGGAGCATGGGTGTACGTGTTTCCTTTCGCAGAACTATTAGTAAAGTCTTGTGTGTGTGTGTGTCGATGTAAGCGGTATAATCGAATAAACTCTCAGTTCCGGAGACTGTTCTCTCGCTAGTGGCACAAAGGAACGTACTAAAGATAAGAACGTGGTTTGAGGATGCATGCTCTATACTTCAAGAATGTTGCATTTCAGCTTTGAACTCGTTTACAAAACGTTTGGTTGACTTTATTTTAACACGTCTGTTTATTTCACACATCGGAAATTGGTTCAGGTCTTGGAAGGTCATGTGTTTATTTTGTCATTCAGATGTAAGGGGGGGGGGAGTTCTTTTAAGAGCATTTGTGACCCTCCACCACGAAATGAGTCGCATGTCACCTTTGCATGATTTTCATATTTTTACATTTTCCTAAAGAGTTTTTTATGCTCTATCCAGTGGTGAAACCCGTTTTAGAAAAGAGCGAAAACTGTTTGAGTTATAAGCCTGTGACAAAGGCGATCCTCCCACTGTTATCACACACTCCCCGGACTTATATTAAGCCTAGCGCAGAACCGCGCGAGGTGACATGCGACTCATTTCGTGGTGGAGGGTCACATTTGTGGACAATAGTATGAGATGTAAGGTAGTTTGTTATCATACCAGCTTTCTTGTCGGTCCTCGAGGAGCATAATCGTCTTCTGTTTCATCTTTATATATCAACCGAGGCCGCAGAGCTGAAACTTACACAGTTATGTGTGGAAAATATCTATTTGTATCCCATCCAGATACAAGTAAAGCCTGACAGATCATTGCTTCCCTAATGAATTTTCTGACCTCAGAGCTACCTTCTCCCAGTCGGCTCTGTCTTCCGCGGTTAGCAGTGATAAAGGATAACACGAACACTGGACGCGTACGCGGAAGCGTAAACTCGGTTATAATCTGCAAAACACGACGACCGCCCACGAACTTATAACAGAAACGCGCACAACACGTTCGTTTTAAATATCTCCCTTCCTGGCGGGAAGATACGGATTTGGGTTTTCAGTGGCTCAACATCATGGCGGCTCGTGTTTGGTGCGAAAAATAGCCCATAACGTAATTATCTCGCCCCTGGTGAAGGATGTAAGTGAGCATCCCCTAACGTTTCCTGCAGGAAATAATAGCGTACTTCCGATGGCCTTTTTGTCTCTGTCTGTAATAGCCTGCAGAGCCAGATGCAGCAGGAATAAAAAATTTTGCCTTCTCGTTACACTGGGCCATAACGAGAGTTCAAGATCGGGTTAAAGAGATGAGCAAGGCGCAAATTGCCTTGCGGGAATCGACACTCGAGGGTCATCACAAATGTTGGAGGGTTATTCAAAAATTGAATTATCATATAGTTTTTTTAATGTTTTTTTTAAGATGGTGGTACATATGCGCATGCCCTGACCAAAAGTAAAGATAGGTGTTCTCATTTCTCAAGGTTCAGAGAGAAATAAGGCCGGTGTTTAAACAAAGTATACTGTTCTTAAGGCACGTTTGGATGCTGTCGTTATTTTTTCTGCAGGTGATAGAGATTACAATGCCATTTCTAGCGACACAAATGTTACGTGATATATGTTACACATATATTACGAGCGGAAAGGCAACAGAAAAGCAGCTACTCTTGGCAGAGATGGCCACAAACAAAGAAAGAACCACACATAGTTTCATGGTACTCGTAATTGTTCTCAGTTTTGGAAACACCACAGACATATTTTGGGGTTGGTCAGAATGCCATTACTCTGAGCTTTTACAACTTCACTAGGAGCGGGGTGACATGTACGTGTTGGACTAACGACGTGGTGTGATTTGATTGGCTGCTTTGAGAATGTACCCTACAGGGGAGTATCAGAGAGAGAGAGAGAGTGGAAAAGAGAGAGGGGGCGAGAGAGAGGGGGAGAGCGAGTGGGGGAGAGCAAGAGAGATCGATAGATATAAAGATAAACAGAGAAAGAGAAAGAGAGAGAGAGAGAGAGGGGGGGAGGGAGAGAGGGGGAAGGGAGAGAGGGAGGGAGATATAGGGGGTGAGCAAGAGAGAGAGAGAGAGAGAGTGATAGAGAGAGCGCGCCAGTTTGTGTGATTAGGACACCTCCATATCTATCTATTTCTGAATTTACTATGTTAAAAAGACAAATAGGGAAATGCACTGGGAATTGAGTCTTTTCGATGTAGCATTAAGACTACTGTAATATCCAAATGTGCGAGGCGATTTTGTATTGTATCAAGGTGTAATCCAGGCTGTTAAGAAATATCAGAGAAAAATCGGCTTAGAATTTGATAAACATTTTATTATGACAGAGCCCATTGTGTGGAAATGTATTTGTAAAGGTAAGACACAACTTATTTACAAAAAACTGATTGAACATGCTACGGTCCCAAAATGTATCGAAAAATGGTCTGAATCTCTAGACTGTTTGTTAGATAAGAAGGCTATTTTTCAACATGTTTTTAAAACAACAAAAGACACTTGTCTGAGATGGTTCCAGTACCGATTATTGTACAGAATTTTGCCCACAGAAAGGTTTCTATTTTTGCGAAAAATTGTGGATACGTCATTGTGTACATTTTGTGGTAGAAATGAAGAAACCCTTTTACATGTGTTTTGGGAGTGTGATAAAGTGCAGACTTTTTGGATAGAATTTGTAAATTGGCTAAAGGCGAACTGCACCCATTGCGACAATTTAAAACTGTCTAAAGAACTGGTTCTTCTTGGAGTGGCGAACAATGTAGTCACCGATAAAGCTTTTGATGTGTTATTAATCTGTGCCAAACACCATGTATATATTTCCAAAATGAACAAAAAGACCCCTCATTTTCAGACATTTAGTAGAAACTTTAAGCAAAGATTTATTTGTGAAAAGTATAACGCAGTTGTGAATAATACAGTAGATAAGTTCTGCAAGGATTGGCGCCTGTATATGCACGTGTTGATGTAACCCTTAGGTTTTTTCGTTCTTAAAACCTTTTGATAATGCGACCACCAAACCACTGAACACCCCCCCTCCCCATTCCATCCTCCCACCCCATGTATGTTGTAATTGTCCAAGTGTGCTTTTCTGTTATATGATTCTGTCCTTTCGGTTAGTTGATGTCCTGTAATGTACAGCATATACATGTAAAAAAAAAAACCTGTACAAAAAGAGAATAAAAAAATAAAAAAAAGACTACTGTAATATCAGGTGTTTTAATCAGTCCATCCCCAGTCGAACATCCCAACTTAAACTCTATCGCTCTTCGATTTTGTTGCCATTTTTTTCACGTTCTGACGTACATTAAAAATTGTCTAATAACTAAATGATAATAAAGAAACGAAACTCTCTGTAAGAGTAATTGTACGCAGATTTTTTTGCGCTCGCAGAGATGAGACAGATAACTGATTAATTGACTCAAATAGGGGGAAACAAAAATCCCAAGTAATTAAAGAAAAAAGGCAACGAGGAAGCGTCAAAGGGATAACAAGGAGAAAAGAAAGCAACACAAATTTTAAAACAAATTACACAAGCAATTAATTAAAAGAAGATAGCGATCCAGAAGAGTCAGGGATAAAACAATTAAAAAACAAGTCGCGTGAAGCGATATAGAAACATTTAGTCAATCTGTCTTCATCAAACTAAAAGATCAACACCAAAGACCAGTCTTCCCCGAGACTACATTCAGATAGCATCGGCTAACCATGCCCGAAGACCGGGTCACGCTCGTGTCCGCGAAGCATTCGAACATAGTACACATATTTTCTTTCATTCTGAGCACAATTTTAAAGTAAACATAACATATCTATATATGTTCGAATTCAGGAGAAAACGAATAAATGCAATGCAATTATGTTTTAATCTGTCAGTGAAAATTCGATTTTAATGACAACTTTAATGAGCAAACTATTTATTTAACTTTTAATCTTTCAAGTGGAAATACAATCCCATAGTCCGGCCTTTGTCAAAGATTGCGTGACCAAAATGTCAGTCAGTTTGGTTAGACAATGAGGGCGTGGCAGTGCCGCCTCAACTATCACTAAAAGCCGGATATGACCTCATCACAGATATTGATAAAAAAAAACTAAAAAAACAATAGGCTGGGGTTATCATACCCAGGAACTCTATCTCATGTTAAGTTTCATGAAGATCGGTCAAGTAGAATTCTCGGAATCGCTTTACACGCACACACACACACACACACACACACACACACACACACACACACACACACACACACACATACACACACACACACACACACACACACACACACACACACATACATACACGCATACACCACCACCTTCGTCTCGATACTCAGTCTATGTTAAAACATTACGTCAAAACTTGACTAAAGGTTAAAAGGAAAAAAAAAGAAGAAAGGGTGGGCGGTGAAAATGTACTAAGAACAGCAATCATTGGAACGCCAAAGACCAAAAAGTTGAAGCGAAGCAACATACTTTTTTTCTCCAAGAAACAGGACACCAGACGGCTTTGAAAAAAAGTGTCACTAATTTGTCACGTCGACGCGGTTTTCATTTTTAGTCTCTAGCGATGGGTTTGTCCTTGGTCAGGAGCACGTGTTTCCGACAAACCCCTCGCTAGTGATTGGCCACTCCATTGATTGTCAGAGGTTTTGGCAAGGGTGTCTCTCTTCCACAAACCCGACGGATTTAATTTCGGAATTCGTCTATTGACGATTCCGTATCGGTTGACATAACGGGCTAAGCTAGTGAACGTCAATATTTGCATACGTGTCGAATCAAAGTACAGGTTGTTTTAAAAGTTTGTTAAAACAATAAAACAATAAAATAAATAAACCGACCAAACAAACAAACAAACAAACAAAACAAAAATAAAATAATAAGACCATTGATCCATTAATTCAAAAAATATTAGCAATTGAAGATCGAAACTAAGATGTTGTGGTGCTGGTAGTAGTACTAAAGAAATCTAGAAGTAGAACGAATAGAGCTAAAAGGGTTTAATACAATTACGGGGACGGAGCTCGAGGTTTGTGTGACACAGACAATTAACATTCGAAAAGCTGCTGCTTTTTTCGACAAAAATACACACACCAAACAAGCCTACCAGACCAGTGCAGGCTAGGTCAAGCATCGCTCGTTGAGTTGTAACGTCGCCTATTCTGGGGTCGCTTATAACGAGAGGAAGTGGAAGGATGATGATAAATGTTGTTTTACGCCTCACGGTGAAACCACGAGGGGCATGATCCCGGGTGTTATCCCGACTTTAGATGAGATACCCAGTTGTATACGTGTTTAGCTGTAACCAGCCACCTGCACTTATGGCAGAATGACGGAGGTCTTTTATGTGCCACTGTGGTGACGCGGGGGTGGAACATGGAATCCGCCTCTGAGTCTGCACATAACGTTGACCCGTGTCCGTCCCGGTCTGGATTCGAACCCGTGACCCTAGGATCACAAGTTCAATCTTCTACCACATGAGCTATCCGGGCCCCCGCGAAGTGGAAGGATTCGACCCCTTCGGCTTTATTGATGGCTCTAACTGCAGCCCTGCCTCTGAAATCCGTGCTCTGACGATTCTTCTTTCGGGCTAACGGCTCCTCATGAGCGGTTGCAATCGACCCAAAGGAAAGAAAACAATCCGACTCGGAATTTCGAGACCCCGCGCAAGAGTTTCGTTGACCTAGATGAGATGCTCCGGTTCCCTAAATCACGCTTAAATGGCCAAATCCGTTTCCAATCACCTGCACTTCGACTCAATCGACACCGACAGTGTTCTTTGTTGGGGGAAGATCGTGGAGTGAAAATTCAAAAAGGCGATTCACTGGATAAAGGGGATTAGCGATTGGGATAGACTTGGGTGGGGGTTGGGGAGATGGGAGAGGGGGTGGGTTCGATACAGATTGAACTAGGTTCAAGGTCGACACTTTACTTTTGATGTTACTCAATCTCTTCGGTAAATAATTGGCAACACTTAGATACATTTCTGGCTCCTTAAGCGCTCATTCGGAAGTTGAGTTGGTGGGATGTGTGTGTGTGTGGGTAGATGTGTTTGTGTTGGAGGGGGGGGGGGGGGGGGTAGGGAACGTGGAACAGACTGTAGACGTTTAAAAGTCAATACTTCAAAGATGTCACTCAATCTCTTCCCCAAACAGACTAAAATCGCCAGACGTACATACTTTTCTGGCCCTGTAAGCTGTCAGCCGAAAGTTCCGTTTGTCTGATTTACCCGAAGTAAAGTCTTAGTTAATCTAGTACTATAGTACCAATCGAAATTGTCTGGCTTGAACTTTAATGTCTTTAATTAGACGACTGATGCTCCATCGCTACAATTATCCCTGTGTTTACAGGTCAAGGCTCCGTCTTGAGTATCGTTGCAGTCTCTAGTGTAGTCTGGAAACTCGTAAACACACTTTGAGTTCGCTCTGTTTTCATGCCCAAAACCCTTTTAAATTTCGTATTGTTTCAACAGTCTAATAGAGTGGAAGCCCTACTCATGCCTTGTGGAGGGTTTCCAATGGCTTTTCCTAAAAGTCAGTCAAGTACTGTTCATTTATTCTGTGGCACCAAATGATGACATTCCTCTTTACTGATGAACATCCAAGTACTAGAATGGCAACCCCTTGACTGCCGAACGAAATTGATTAAAATATTAAATACAAAATTAATCGTAACATACAAGGTAGACCAAAACTAAGAACATTATATCCACGGGAGGAAATCATCTTGCTGCAATTCAAAGGGCACAATACAGCGGCAGTTTCCCTTGTCAGATTATTGATGTTTTTCATGATAGCAAACACACAAAACAAAAACAAAGAAAAGTATTTGATACGTAATAAAAAAAACAAGAATGGTATGTTATTAGAATGCTTAATTCATGACAAACAAAACGTAACATTTACTGTAGTTCGATAAAACAAAAAAAACACTGTGTGTGTGTGTGTGTGTTTGTGTGTGTGTGTGTGTGTGTGTGTGTGTGTGTGTGTGTGTGTGTGTGTGTGCGTGTGTAAGTGTGTGTCTGTGCGTGTGTGTGATTGTGTTCGTGCGAGCGTGCGTGCGTGCGTGCGTACGAGTTTGCCTTCTTACTGACCTGACCTGCCTGCCTGTATGTCTGTTTGTCAATCTACGTCGGGATTTTGTTCTTCCGCACCGCGACTACCCTGATGCGTCTCCGCACCGACAGTGAAAGGCGTGAGGGTCAACCTCGCTCACAAGGATGTGGGGGAATCTCACCGCAAGGAAGCCAGGGAAGCCCATCGACTTAAAAACTTGTTCAAACCAATTACGCTGTTTTGCCTTATTTACCCCTTTTCTCATTTAGTTTGTGCGTGTTTCTGTGTTTTTCATTGAGGCGAAGAAAGAGTCGAGAAAGAGGGAGGAGGGCGTGAGGTTGAGGGCTAGCTAGAAGCGTTGTTGTTGAACTTGGGTCAAACTTCCAGTGGCATTCTGCTGTTTCTCACGTTGAAGTAATTCGCGTAAGAATCCCCTGCCGATCCCCTTGTTATCTCTCATGTGTAGCGCTGGGTAATTGGTTTGCTGTTTTCGGCCCTATATCTGTCAAAGATACAAGAAAAATGAAGATATCTTAACAAGAAATATTGAAATATTTCAATTGAAGACGGGACGAAATCCAAAATCAGATTGACTGCTAACGTTCGAAAATTTAGAATCAAAAACAAGAATTGTAGATTATTGAAACGTTTAATTATTGACAAAACAAATCGTGACATTAACATTTAAACGTTTTGTTTTGTCAATAATTCAACTTTCCAATAACCTACAATTCTTGTGTTAGTTTGTTTTTTCAACTGAAGGTGGGTCTTTATCATCATGTAGCAATTTACCATGGTAGTCTGAAACGGAAGTTTTTATTTATTTTATTTTACTTTTAAGAAGGGCATTTCTACGTGGAGACATGTAAGATAATAGGGACACGTTTCTACGCAACCCACGTTGTTTCTGGTTATTTGTGACCCTCCACCACGGAATGAGTCGCATGTCACCTTTGCATGATTTTCATATTTTTACATTTTCATAAAGAGTTTTTTATGCTCTATCCAGTGGTGAAAACCGTTTTAGAAAAGAGCGAAAACTGTTTGAGTTATAAGCCTGTGACTAAGGTGACCCTCACACTGTTACCAGACACTCCCCGGACTTATATTAAGCCTAGCGCAGAACCGCGCGAGGTGACATGCGACTCATTTCGTGGTGGAGGGTCACATTTATGCACAAGAACAAAACAATACAAATCCATGACCTCCTTAACCATGCAGTGTCTAAGATTAAGGGCAAAGATAGCACGATAACTAACATTTTATTTGCAAAGCTTTTCCTGTCTTTGTTTTCAAATTCCTTTATACAAGAAATTGAGAACAAATTGTTTTGTTCTAACAAGTTATTATTGCATGATTTATGCATATGGTTAAGAATTCACATTGTTGTGACTTTTTGGGTAAAACATTTAGTTTTAGAAACACTTATCTCCAGGAACAATAAAGATGTTGAAATATGTTTAATTTCACTCTTAACAGGGGTCACCATGCAATGACACAGAATTCTATTCATATTATTTACAAGATTTTTCCCCTGAGTAGACAGTATACACTTTTCTTACAAGCTTTATTTCTGCGTCATGTTGTAACAGTGTCACCGAGATTTGGTCTTGCTATTGAGAATGGTCGGCAGGCGGCTAACGCCCCTTTCTCAAACGGCGAAACGCCATTATACTTCAGCTACCGTCACGGTTAACTGAATAGCGGCTTCTTCAACTGAACGCAGAAACGGGAAACTGTGAAACGAAACCAAACCCTCACCCCTACCCCCTCCTCCGCCTACCCAATGAAAAACGCAGAAACACGCACAAACTAAATGAGGAAAGGGATACATTAGACAAAACATCCTAATTGGTTTGAACAAGTTTTTAAGGCGATGGACTTCCCTGGCGTCCTTGCGCTGAGTTTTCCCTAAAGCCTTGTGTGCTGGTTTGACCCTCAAGCCTTTCACACACACACACACACACACACACACACACACACACACACACACACACACACACACACACACACACACACACACACACACACACACACACACACAGACAGACAGACAGACAGACACACACCCACACACACACACACACACACACACACACACACACATACACCACGACCCTCGTCTCGATTCCCCCTCTACGTTAAAACATTTAGTCAAAACTTGACTAAATGTAAAAAGAAAGTGATCGATGGTTTTTTTGCGGGTTTTTGGATGGGGGGTGAGAATTAGGGTTTCAGCGGTTAATTGTTGTTTTTAACTTTTGGGAAAAGGGACTGATTGACGTCAAATAATTCAAACAAAATCTAGGGTAATGAAATCGAAAGACGGGCGCAGTGGCGTAGTGGATAAGACATCGGCCTCAAAATCGGAAGGTCGTGAGTTCAAACCCCGGGCCGGCCATGGCCGCCTGGTGGGTTAAGGGTGGAGATTTTTCCGATCCCCCAGGTCAACGTATGTGCAGATCTGCTAGTGCCTTATCCCCCTTCGTGTGTACACGCAAGCACAAGACCAAGTGCGCACGGAATATATCCTGTAATCCATGTCAGAGTTCGGTGGGTTATAGCAACACGAAAATACCCAGCATACTTCCCCCGAAATCGTCGAATGCTGCCTGAATAGCGGGATAATAAAAAACGCTCGCGCTGGACCCGAGTACTCTTCAGACATTCACACACACACACACACACACACACACACACACACACACACACACACACACACACACACACACACACACACACACACACACACACTCTCTCTCCCTCACTCCCTCCCTCTCTCTCTTTCTTTCTTACACACACACGTACACACACACACACACACACACACACACGAGTACACTCATGCACACACACACACACACACACAAACACACACACACACACACACACACACACACACACACACAAACAGTAACACTAACACATGTGCACAAAATGAATCTAACCCGGATCACTTTGGCCACATGTAGTCTCATAGACTCTCTCGTGCTCTCTGTCTCTCTTTCACCGAGACCAAACCCTGCATTGTAATTTCTTTGCCGAGACCATTTCCCCACACGTTGTCTGGCTTGCACTGAAATCATGCTTTTCTCGTCACTGCGTGACGTGTTCGCCGCCCAAGTCTGTCCTTTAGTTCAGGCTGTTCGCAAAGCGACCAGCCTCCCACCGCAAAAACTCCCACCGTTAAGAGTGGCTTTTGCGATTTATTTCGCATTTAGGTTCCAGGTAACATTATGAAGTTTTAATACGATCAATCGGACCTATTATCAAGTTAGTGTATCAACTTTTGAACGAACTGCGCCCAGTAGTTTCCCAGCAATAAGCTGTTAAGTCGAGACGAACAGACAGACACACAATTAAAGTCTGCAGGACCCTAGTACTGCGTACTCGGGGAAAATGATCATATACGTACAATTCCACTCGTGCAAAAACATGAGTGAACGTGGGAATTTCAGCCCATGAACGTAGGAGATGAAGAACAAAAAGAAGAAGAAGAAGAAGAAGAACTCGAACACACTTTTTCTCAAGTATGCTCACAGACACAGACAACGACATACAGACGCACACACGCACACAGACGCGTGTACACGTATACGCACACAGTCACATACACACACAGGCAGCAAGAGTTTAGGGTTTCATTTAGGAAGGCACAAGTGGAATTAATGGAGAGACAAAGAGAAAGACAGAGAGAGAGACAGAGAGAGAGAGACAGAGAGAACGACAGAGAAGTCAGCGACTGAGAGAGAGCGAGCGAGCTAGAGAGAGACAGAGAGAGAGACTGGGAGAGAGCCGAGAGTGAGAGAGAGGGGAGAGAGAGAGAGAGAGAGAGAGAGAGAGAGAGAATGTAGAGAGAGAGAGACAGACAAACAGACAGACAGAGACAGAGAAAGACTGAGAGAGAGAGAGACCGACAGACAAACAGAGAGACAGACAGACTGAGAGAGAGAGAGAGAGAGAGAGAGAGAGAGACAGACAGACAGACAGACAGACAGACAGACAGACAGACAGACAGACAGACAGAGTCAGAGACAGTGAGACGGAGGCACACAAAGGGATGTGACCAACTAAACTGTTCGCAAAACAAACTCGTTATTTCGTGGATCAATGACTCGAAAAATGTAACGCATCTCGTTATTCTGCCACACTGAAGAGAAAGGCAATTACTTTCTTGCCTCAATTTTTTCTCCCCCATCGTTCCTTTCTTTTTACTTTATTTTCATATTCTTCCATCCTCTGCGATGCTGCAAATTCATTGGCAAAACATAACTATTTCGTTGCACTATTAATATCACATCGATTTCAATCTTGTCACGTCCATCACGCGCGAAGTCCAAATTTGCAAACTGTCGAATAATTGCAAACGGTTAAATATGTTCCCGATTTACAGAGTGCGCTTGGATTCAAGAAAAGGCATAGTGCAAGTTGACAAGCATCAATTTCACGCGAACTTTATGAATGTCTAAGAGAAGAGCGTTTTCTCGCGACATGACAATATGAATTGGCAGGATTAAAGGGCAGGGCTCCCCAGCCTGTGCGTTCATCAGTCCTAGATCCACGCTAGAAGCCGAAGAAAACGTACTTGAAATTTATTGAGGGGGTCCCGCGACGCACTAAACATGAAAACAGCGGTCCCGGGACGCACTACATTTTGCGTTAGTATGCGTTCCGTCGGCACTAATTTTCAAACAGTAATCGTTTACAAAACTTGGCCAAAACATTAGTGCAACATATTTCAAACCCAAATTAAAGATGTAATCCCCGTGTCAATTCATTTAAACGTTATATGCAAGTTAAGACCGTTTATTTAACCTTCAGGATAACTTTTTGGATTAAATATGTCTTTTTACAGGGATCACGTGACCGCCGCTCAAGTGAGGGTACCCTCACAATCGACCAGACAAAAACGGAAGAGCCGAATGAAAAATGAACAAAATAATCACAATTGCCAAAACTTTGCAACTTTGACATTCCAGAAGAAAGTCAAACCAATTATTTACCCTGAACAGATTGTTTTGTTTTGCTGCCTTGCGTATTTCGTGTGCTATGATATTCCTACTAATGCAGGTGTCGATCGCAAGAGCGGTCAAAAACGGGACTTTTTGCGTCATTTTGTTTAGGTGTATCATGACAAAAAAGGCTGCACTTTAGCAATGACTTTGTGGATTGCTTTGAAACTTTCAGAATATGTTACCAACATACGAGAAATACTTCGTGAGAAATTATGGATTGTTACAGTTATTTGGTAAAATGTTATGCAATTTGTTTAAAGAAGTTTTTAAACTCGTCATAGGATTGTTCACTTGGTTCCAAAATATTCATGACTTTGCATGTCTTTAGAAAAAAATGGGGCACGAGAGAACAGAAATAAGCATAAGAGAAAAAGAAGAAGACGAAGAAGACTTGGAGCGCCAATATTTTTGGAGACTTTTTGTGAATGTAGTGCCAAATCATAACATGAATGTAGTGGTAAAACATAACATGATCTGAGAAACAAAGGGACATCAATGTTGTTGTTCGTCCTTCGTTGTCAAAGATGACCGCAGACTCATTGTACGCTTGGATGCCTTGTGTGATGGGTCCGGAGGTTGCTAATGAGGCCTATCCAGGCCAGGAAACCCCTCACGCAATGTAAGGCACTCATGGGAAAGTTTGGCTGCTGAGGTACTTGAGGGCGGGGAAATATCGGAAATATCGGCGTGGGTTCGATCCCCACGTTCAGCGTGGGATTTATTTCCCAGAGTCAACTTTGTGCAGAACCTCCTCGGTGTCCGAACACCCCCGTGTGCACGCATGCGCACGATAAAGAACCCACGTTCACAGCGAACGTCTCAGGACTTGGAAACACGAATACACGCATGCAGGAAAAAATATAAAATAAGAATAAGAATAAAAATACTTTATTATCTCATAGAGAAATTCAGGCGTGGTACATAACAATAGTACAAACAAGACATTGATTTTACATAAAACATATAGCACTATATAACAGGGCAGGTTATAGCGCCGTACTACTACTGTATTGGCAGCTCGCTTTCCCAAGTGCGAAAGCAGCCCAAATTTCCGTATGGGTTTCCTCACAGGACTAAATGAAATCGTATCCTTGTCTTACCTTTATTTATCATTACTGGCAGTTCTGGCGTTGCGGAGTGTACGCTTTTGCTCATAAAGAGAGCGCCTATGCCCATTCGTTGCTCAGATCTTACAACGCTCTGCGTTATTTGATACAGTTCTCAAAACACAACATCTGTGCGTGCACTCTTAAAACCACATCGATTTCAATTTTAAAGTTGATGGCATTGCAACTCCCAATGTTGAAACATTTCCATAATTACACACGGTGACATGTGCTCCCTTTTTGCAGTGCACGCCTGGGTTCATTTCTGTGCATAGCACAAGCTGACAAACTTCATTTTCACGGGAACTTGTTTTTATATCCCTGCTGCTGGAAGGAAGTGCTGTTTTGCTTTAAATGACAATATGCATTAATTTGGAGAACGCGGTTTTACATTATGTAAACTGAGCAATAAGAATATGCATTGTCATCATCAATAGGAATGCGATATTGGTGATCCATGCATGTTCCACCAGCAAATTTATTCTGTCAAATGGAGAAAGGCAAACGAAGGTTAAAAACATCGCACAGAAACAATGTAGACTAATTTATCCTACGTACGTGAGACAGACCACCCATGTCATAACAAAACCATATACTCACACGTTGGTATATCATGTAAATGAGGTCGTGTCAAACTATCCTGGCAGGGACCTGATTTTCCACTGCTCGTGATGACAAAGTCACCGAGACAAACGTCATTCTTGGAACACGTTTGCGCTTCTTGTTTCCCCTGGAAGAATTTTCAGAACGTACAAGCCACGCTATACTACCTATAGAGTGATGTATTTTTGCTTTCTTCTTCTTCTTCTTGTCGATGGCCTTTTACACTCGAATTCCAGCTCAGGAGATGTAGCTGGTGGTCTTCTGCAGAGCCTCCAGGGGTCCGTACCGCTTGTCTTGGAGGGGCGTCGGTCTGGGCCAAGTCTCACACCTCAGGGGCTGGAGGTCGTTTTGCTTTGACGTCAAAGATTTCACGAGGCTTTGGAAGAGATCGATGTTCCATGAAACGCTTCTTCAATTTGGGAGCTTCGACTGTGGGACGTTAGGAGCAAAAGAGGCGCAAGTACAGTATGAAGGGTAAACAGAATACTACATGGCTTGTTGTGTCATATATCAGATTTACACTCGTTGCTTTTTCAAATATTGAAATACTCGCTTTCGCTCCTCACATTTCGATAATTAAAAAAAACTCCCGTAAATCTGATATGACACAGCAGGCCATTTAGTATTCTCTATTTAATCAATCAATCGATCCATCCATCTCATAGTGCGTCTGTTGGTAAAGTATAGATTTGAAACAAAAACCCAGTCTTATTATGGCCGTTTTTCAGTCCTCTGACATAAAGCTGTAACTTTCTTATCTCACTTTATCTCATCTCGTCTCATCTCATATGATCTCAGCTCACCATAGTTTACCTTGTCTGTTCAAACTTATTTCTTTTTATATTTAGTCAAGTTTTGACTAAATATTTTAACATCGAGGGGGAATCGAAACGAGGGTCGTGGTGTATGTGCGTGCGTGCGTGCGTGTGTGTGTGTGTGTGTGTAGAGCGATTCAGACTAAACTACTGGACCGATCTTTATGAAATTTGACATGAGAGTTCCTGGGTATGAAATCCCCGAACGTTTTTTTTTCATGTTTTTGATAAATGTCTTTGATGACGTCATATCCGGCTTTTCGTGAAAGTTGAGGCGGCACTGTCACGCCCTCATTTTTCAACCAAATTGGTTGAAATTTTGGTCAAGTAATCTTCGACGAAGCCCGGACTTTGGTATTGCATTTCAGCTTGGTGGCTTAAAAATTAATTAATGACTTTGGTCATTAAAAATCTGAAAATTGTAAAAAAAAATAAAAATTTATAAAACGATCCAAATTTACGTTTATCTTATTCTCCATCATTTGCTGATTCCAAAAAACATATAAATATGTTATATTCGGATTAAAAACAAGCTCTGAAAATTAAATATATACAAATTATTATCAAAATTAAATTGTCCAAATCAATTTAAAAACACTTTCATCTTATTCCTTGTCGGTTCCTGATTCCGAAAACATATAGATATGATATGTTTGGATTAAAAACACGCTCAGAAAGTTAAAACAAAGAGAGGTACAGAAAAGCGTGCTATCCTTCTTAGCGCAACTACTACCCCGCTCTTCTTGTCAATTTCACTGCCTTTGCCATGAGCGGTGGCCTGACGATGCTACGAGTAAAATGGCATTGCGTTTCATTCTGTGAGTTCGACAGCTACTTGACTAAATATTGTATTTTCGCCTTACGCGACTTGTTATATTTATGTGCGTGTGTGCGTGTGTGCGTGTGTGCGTGTTTGTGTGTGTCTGTGTGTGTGTGTAGAGCGATTCAGACTAAACTACTGGACCGATCTTTATGAAATTTGACATGAGAGTTCCTGGGTATGAAATCCCTGAACGTTTTTTTCATTTTTTTGATAAATGTCTTTGATGACGTCATATACGGCTTTTCGTGAAAGTTGAGGCGGCACTGTCACGCCCTCATTTTTCAACCAAATTGGTTGAAATTTTGGTCAAGTATTCTTCGACGAAGCCCGGACTTCGGTATTGCATTTCAGCTTGGTGCCTTAAAAATTAATTAATGACTTTGGTCATTAAAAATCTGAAAATTGTAAAAAAAAATAAAAATTTATAAAACGATCCAAATTTACGTTTATCTTATTCTCCATCATTTGCTGATTCCAAAAACATATAAATATGTTATATTCGGATTAAAAACAAGCTCTGAAAATTAAATATATAAAAATTATTATCAAAATTAAATTGTCCAAATCAATTTAAAAACACTTTCAACTTATTCCTTGTCGGTTCTTGATTCCAAAAACATATAGATATGATATGTTTG
>NC_090245.1:64465515-64498015 GCF_037325665.1 Littorina saxatilis
CTCATTAGTTCCAGGATTTAACACGAAATCGCGGAAGCAGTTCAGAAAAATCTCAATGACTTTGTTTTTGCCAAAATGACATGCCCGAATCAGTAAAACACCTATTTTGCACCAGTAACTTGCTTAATTTCAATGTTTGAAATTCTCACCGGAAAATGTTCATTATTTCTAGTTTTGTGTTTTGAAAGCAAATTTAGGTTAATTACTAAACTGTAGGAATTTAAATCTTATTTAAACGGCCGGAAGTTATAACAGTGTCTGTTCTTTACAACTGTCTGTCTGTCTGTCTGTATTTCTCTCTCTTTCTCCTTCTTTCTCTTCTCTCTCTGTCTCTCGCAGCAAGAAAAGGCCTAGCTTAAATTTGTATTCTTGAATCTATGTCGCTGTACATAGCTTAGTGTGCAAGAAACCAACAGTGTCAAGAGGTGCACGGAAAATCCGGGAGTCTAAGTCTGTGTGGCTTCGTCTCCAAGAACGGTATGCAAGTGCGATTTTCCTAGGCGGTCAGCAGAAGAAATTCATGCCAGATTATAGGCGTCATTCCTAAATGCATCGAACTGGTTTGGGGACCGGCTTAGTCGACCAAGCCGCACGGAGACTTTGATTCCAGGATGTTCCGTGCACCTTTGTCCTTCCCACTAAGCCATCCGCTGATCCCAAAACCACCAGTGTACGAGGGGGTTGCAGCCCTTGAACGCAGAAGAAGAAGAAGAAGAAGAAGAAGAAGAAGAAGAAGAAGAAGAAGAAGAAGAAGAAGAAGAAGAAGAATTAAAAACAAGAACAAGAACAAGAAAACAAGAACAAGAACAAGAAAACAAGATGAACAAGAACAAGAACAAGAACAAGAAACGTTTTGAAATTACTTTACGCGACTCGTTTTTCTTGCACTTCATCATTCCGGTTGCACCCAACGCACGTGTTACGACTTTACGGCGTATCAGGTGATTGCAGATTTGTATTTTTAAGCCGGTGAGATCATGTATCCGCTCTCGCTTCTCATAATTATTCCACTCAGTGAAAAATAATTTCTTATGAAAAAGCAACAGGATACACAGATGAGCTTTTGAAACTAATGCTGATTTAGACTATTTTGTGTTAACTTTATATTTCCTAAGAAAGAATGGGAAAACTTCAACGTAATATCAGTGTTCCCATTATGGATACTAATTACTAAGTAGTGGCTAAGTCGTTAAGTTTCTATCTTCCTGTGATTTTAGCAATGATTCTGTGTTTTTATCATGTATAACAATTCACAACATTGCTTTAAGATTAATAGAAATACGCAACATAGTCAGTCAGAAATATCTTCTAATGTGCGGGCTCTAATTTAAAAAAAAGAATTACAAAAGAAAATTTCCCTTACTGTTTTCACATGACATAATCTGATGTTATCTTGACTTTTCTTGATGTCATCCTGAGTGTCCAAAGCACAATTTGATTGCTGATTCTAAAAAAAGAAAACACTAACACAGAAAAACACACACACACACATACACAAACCCACTGAAAATAAATATTTTTAAACAATCCCCCCAAAATCACTGGAATAATAAAATATCCACAAGAATTAATCCAACGCCCGATACTAATTGATTCCGCATGCAGTCGCTTGAAATATCCAAATACGAGCACAATGCATGCTTTCAAAGATTCAGACTGTAACTGTTTCATACATGGTCCAATCAGGACGTCCTTACAAGACACCTTCCTCTCGGAACAATTACTCTCCGCGTGGTCGTCGTCGAGTTTTTCTATATCGTGCTTTAATTGTTATCCAGTAATTTCACACATCTTGATAATAAGGCATTATTCTTCTTTCCGGAGACAATCTCATACAATATTGCTATTTCATATGTTACGTGGATTTCCATTGGTCAAAACTGAGCTCAGTGCAAAAGTGATATCGACGACATTTCCGTCGATATCAGTTTTGATATCGACGACCTCTTTATTGCTTCCCCACTTCAAAAACAAAAACACCTACATTTAAAAACAAACAAACATATATGAAAATGTAATGATCCCAGAATTTAGTTGAGCAAGTGACTAAAGACTTTTTGAAAGAAAAGATATTTGGAAATACTGAAAAGTACAAGAAAAGAGTGAACAAAAAGAAATAATAATCAGAGGGAGGGATATGGAACAGCCAAAACTGAGACAAATACTTATGTAATTTCTTTACAGTAAATACAACATGTCCAGAGAATTAGCAATATATCTAACATTGACTGATTGTGTGATGATATCTTCTGCTATTGGTCTGTTTCGACAGTGATATTAAAATCTCGACCTCCGGTCTCGATTTTGATATCACTGTCTCAACAGACCATAGCAGAAGATATCATCACACAGTCCGTCAATATTGGGTACTAACACACTTCCCCAGACTCTAACACACAGAAACGGAAAACGACAGACAGAACGACGGACAGACAGACAGACAGACAGATTAACGCGCGCACATTGCGGGAACTGAGAGTTCAGTATTTTGCTCTCTTTTGTACCGACTTAAATCCCCCCCTCCCCCCTGCACACACATCACCTCCCCATCTTCTGTTCCCAATAAGCAAATCTTTAGATTTCCACTAACTGACCCCTACCCTATCCCCTCTAATGATCGTACTCACCATATATTCCTCCTCCTTCCCGCCCCCGCCCCCCCCGCCCCCACCCCCTCCCCCCCACCGCCTCAGCCTGAAAACAACAGACTTGCGTGAAAAAAACCACTAACACTACCCCCATCTTCTCCTCCAATCCCACATCTCTTTAGTACCTACTAATACCACTCCCGACCCCCCCCCCCCCCCCCCCCCCCCCCCCTCCCGAACCCCCACCCAAGATTAGCTGTTAACAACAGGCTTTCGCGTTAAAAGCCAATCTCGCGAAACTTGCTGATGTCGGCACGGACTGAGTCTTCGGGAGTCTCGGTCAATGGCCATGCATTTCCTCTGGACGCCTGTGGTCACTGGTCATCTCCCCTTCACGAGAAGTAAGAGGGGAGACGAATCACGACTGGTCCTTGGGGAGAAGAGAGACAACTATAACGATGTTCCGGTCGATGACCTTGGGAGAGAAATTTGTGTTTTTCCGACGCAAGAAAGAAGATGGTTCTCGCCAACACAGAGAGAGATGATGATGATGATGATGATGATGATGATGATGATGATGATGATGATGATGATGATGATGATGGAACTTTATTTTTCAAGGGGAGAGAGAGAGAGAGAGAGAGAGAGAGAGAGAGAGAGAGAGAGAGAGAGAGAGAGAGAGAGAGAGAGAGAGAGAGAGAGAGAGAGAGAGAGAGAAACTGAAACTGAAACTGAACTTTATTACCAAAGGATAGAGGTTTTAGGCAAAGCCTAATCTTACAACCTGTCCCTTATACAAACACTTAATACAGACGCACATAATATAGATAGTGAAATTGACAAGAAAGAGAGAGAGAGGGGGGGAGAGAGAGCGCAAGAGAGAGAGAGAGAGAGAGAGAGAGAGAGAGAGAGAGAGAGAGAGAGAGAGAGAGAGAGAGAGAGAGAGAGAGAAAAAGAGATAGAGTCATTTTATGTTTAACTTCCAGCACGGTAATCCTTTGGCCTCAGTAGTCGGGAAACACTGAAGTTTCTTTCAAATCTTCGAAAACTGTGCAGCCATTTCGGCAGATCTGTTGAACTTTTTGTTACGGTGGTGTAATGGTGACAACATGAGGGTAACCTCACTGGACTGTAAATCTTATCCAATCCAATCCAATCCAATCCAAACAAGGTCCACGTCACCTGCCCGATAACTGCCGATTTGATATGACCATTTTTGGCAAATTTATAAAAGAAAATACATCCTTGCAACATCCCTCAACTTGCATCGATGTGTTTGCAGTGGGTAGCTCACAGAACCGTACTAAAAAAAATTAAATCTAAACTGTTGGCTCTGAAATGATTCGATATCATCTTGAAAAAAACTTCGAATTATGTTTTGAGAGCAAACAATTCCTCTTTCAACGCACGGTCGGGTCTCTGAATGTGTGTATGGTTTAATTTTCCCTGCACATTTTCTAGTTAGTACTTTTTGTATTACTGCATGGGTTTTAACCATTTTTTATGTTACTTCGTTTTGCTGCAACTTTGTTTTAAATGCTCGCTACAATGTACACATTGGAAGTTAATACATACATTCATTATCTAGGCTCTTTCTTTAAAATTATTAACTCAACACGACGTGACTCCACACAAAGATCTAAATTTGACCGACACCAAAGGACCCAGCAAATTACTTGAATGCCGGCTAAATTGATAGTACTGTACTTACACACGTCAATTACTTAGACTTATATTTTCTTAAAATCAATTGAACGCGAGGAAAAGGATCCACAAATAGCAATACTGGAGACCTTCTTAAAAGTACTTACACAAATTAATTACAGAAGAGACGATGGCACCTAGGGTCAAGGTCAAGTCACGGTCAATGTCAAAGTCAGAGAGACCAGTGACAGGGTTTAGTAACCCTAGGAACACAGGACAGGCCCCAGGGGATTTTGCTATGGAAATTGGCGAGATTGGGATACAGGGCTTGTGAGTTGTATAGCCAGCTACCTCATGGATGACCAGAAGAGACGTAAGAATGGGAACATTGCTGGGGGGGGGAGAGCCCGGAAGGGGGGGGGGGGGGAGTAGAATGCAACGATTGTACGTTCGTGCGGCACTACCATCTTTAGAAATGCACATCTTCTTTTCGAACTTTTAAACCTGTAACATAAAGAGTTAAGAAGAACAAGAAACAGATTCAGCTTTAAATGTTTCCATAGATCGACACAGGTCATAGCGCAAATGGGCTATTATTCGTGCCGCTCAGTGAACTGAAAATGAGGTTTATAGGGTTACCATTGATCTGGCCGTTTGAGGGGAGTTTCTGGCGAATTTGATGATCCTGAAGAATCCGGGGTATCCACTGTATCGCACGCACACTTTTGGTAGTTAATTAAAGCAAAGTGAGTGAATGTGCATCGGGGGCTGGAAAAAAGTAACCAAGAAGCGCCGGCTGGCGGCAAGACAGACAGTGCCTACTATGACGCCGCGGCCAAGTAACGTCATCACTTACACAAACAAGGAAAGTTACCAAGTGGAACTGAAACCCACCCTTCCCTCATGAGCAATGCTCTTTCTTTGAATATATATGCGACAATCAATCGTTTAAAAACATTATACGTTGGAAGAAAGCAGTGAATCCCGATTGACTCTGAAACCGCTGGCGGACTGCCTTCACTTTGCAAAGCGATTGTTTTAAAAAGATGAATACGTCATCGTATTAATGTTTATACACACCCTTCGCTAGTGACAGGCCTATACTGCCACATGGCAAAGTTTGCCCAAATAAAAGCAAGAGTATTCACTCTTTCACGAATCATACACCGATTGATTTCTGGAGTTCGTCTATTTTGTTGCAGCTTTTGTTCCCTCTCTACGTGTGGACCCAATACACACTGGTCATGCATAGACGTGGGGCGGAGAGATAAATGTCTTTGGAGAGGATATTGACCATGGATAAGTGTGTAACTTGATTGAGGTCAATCTCATGTGAAGCGTACATTTTCAATGAAGTGATTATGGCTGCCTTTTAAAGGGAGAGGACAGACGTTCAATTTAATTAGCTCACAGTCTCAAGCCATGCGTCTGCATATGTGTCTGCATGCCTGCATCCCTGTTTTTCTGTCTGTCTGTTAATGTCTTCCTTCCTCCTTCACTCTCAGCCCCTCAATCAGTCTTTTTTACGCATGTGCGTGAATGTGTCTACTTGTGGTCATGCGTGTGGTTTTGTAAGCCTATGCGTGCGTGCGTGCGTGCGTGCGTGTGTGTGTGTGTCTGTGTATGTGTGTGCATGTGTGTGTGTGTGTGTGTGTGTGTGTGTGTTTGTGTGTGCCTATGCGTGTGTGTGTGTGTGTGCATGTGTGTGTGTGTGTGTGTGTGTGTGTGTGTGTTTGATCGTGAGAATCTATGATTCGCTAGCTTAGCAATCGAGACGAAAAAGGCAACACAAAAGAAAGCCGTATAGGGAAGAATCCACGCCATGTCACATTGGACAAGATCTACGGGCAAACAAATCAATCTTCAGTGAAAAACAGAAATGCGGACCAGACACACACCAACACACATGATCACATGCATAACATGGCATTGCTGTAGGTTCACCGAAAGCCATTCATTTTTTGCTTTGTGTCGACAGCTGAGACAGCTTGCGGACAATCAATTCTGTGTGTTTCAGTTTCCAACACTTTTCTCTTCTGCTGCTTATATGAGAAACAAGGGGAAGGTGGCGATCTAAATTCATACAACATGTGCAAAAGAGTAAATGAGAGTTATGCGGAACGAATCTCCTGGCACCTGAGATAACAACAAGCATAACAAGCTCTTACTTCTCTTTGTTTCCCAGGACTTAAAACAGCGCTTTGCCTCATTTGTTTGAGATTCCGTTCTGCTGCTGGTACTAAAATATATGTTATGCTGGTACTTTTGGCCTTGTGTATCATCTTCATCATTTTCATTGCGGCATTTCAAGGACCAGACTAAAAGGACCCGTCATCGTACCCATTATAATCGGCGGTACGCACGCGGTCGAGGGAGGGGCATGGAGGATGGCACACACACACACACACACACACACACACACACACACACACACACACACACACACACGCACACACACACACACACACTGACACACACACACATCACAACAACAACAACAACAACAACAACAACAACAATCAGACCAAGCTTAAAGCGGACAAACCTTCTTCCTGTGTATTCCACTCCAATAATCAGCAAATCGCTTCTGTTATCCACAATTAGGAGGATATGGTAAACGCCCATCCTAAAAACACAATCGCTTAAACATCAACGTCATGTCTTCTCACGTGAAACGTCTCCTCCCACCATTTCAAGTGCAGCGATTTCCATCAAATGAGGAGAAGTCACAAAGAAGCAAGGGGCCTTTAAAGAGATATCGTTCGTCTGTAAGAGCTAGAGTGTCTCTTTTTGCCTCGAAAATAATTATTGAACTCAGCGCTATGCGCTTCGTTCAATAATGAATTTTCTCGATTTGCTCTATGAATCCCTTAGTGCACTAGGATGTCTCAATAACTTAAATAATAATAATAATAATAAAAAAAATAATACGAGAATTTATAACGCGCACATATCTCACCACAAGGCGACTCAAGGCGCACTCATACACATTCTTTCGCATTAGCAACTTATGCACACTATACACTTACGCATAAATTACATGCAAATGACAAGGCAACAACACAAACAGAGACACGGCACTCAAAAGTAAGCATGAAAAACAAAAGAAAATTCCAAAAAATAATTATGTACATCAGGGCCGGACCCAGGAGGGGGTTCCAGGGGTTCCGGAACCCCACCCCTGGAAAAAGCATGTACCTTGCTTTGACTTTTACTAGTTTTAGCACCAAAACAATGCTGCTCTTAACCCTCAAAACAAGGCCCAGAATGCACCAGATTGCACAGATTTTAACCGTTTTTCAAAAATTTTCCGGGGAAGCATTCCCCCGGACCCCCCTAGTTCGCACGCCTGCTTTGCAGGCGCGCGCTTGTGGCTTCGCCACTTCGCTGATTTGCCCCCCCAAAAAAGGAGGAACCCCCCCCCCCCCTTACAACTCATTTGGTCCGGCCCTGTACATGGCTATTTACAACTGCTCTGATTTAGGCTTGCGGGTGAGGTGGGGGGGGGGGGGTTAGCGAGGCACTGTAGTCTGAGGATTATTTAGGGAAAAGAAAAGTCTTGAGGACAGATTTGAATGCTTCTAAAGACTGTAGTAAATAACTAATTAACTGAGTATCTCGAAACTCGTGTGATATACGTTGCTGCTTGATTCCATGTCGAGCACATCGTGACTGGTTTCAAAGGCACACTCCTTCCCGTACAAACAGTTCAGCTCACCATCTCAGACCTGGCTAGGCGTGTACATGGGATAAGAACATCCCTCCACTTGGAAACGTACACAACTCAACATTCTGACAGCCTCCTGTGCATGGTGGTTTATGATGAGTTCCCTAAAAAGCTACTAGTGGCATTTATGAAAATAATTCATTAAAAATCCCGCTTTACACAGAGAGCACCAAGGCAGTTCATTTTTGGTACGTGACTAAGTAGAGGGATGATCTAATTCAACGTAAAAGTCAGCCCAGGTCTGAGATGGTGAGACGATGCACGGAAAGGAGTGTTGGATGTTTCGTGTTTTTTTCTTTCGTCTCTACAACCTGTTTGCTTCTTTACTCAATTCACATAGCAGTATAGCCGTGCTTAAAACTAGTTTTGTTTAGGTCTATGACAGTAACAATCCAGAAAGTTTTACGGGAAGGAGTGTGTCTTTAACCCTACATGGGCAGTGCCCCTTTAAGCCGTCAGCATTATGTTGTTTCACGACAGACTGGTCCACCCAGGAGTGCATCAACTTCGATCAAAACCCGGAGTCAAAAACAAACAGGGAATCCTATCACACGAGCATGATTCCCGGAGATGCTGTGTCACGAAAACTGGCCAAGAAAAGGCTGTTTAACGTTTTTTGCCAAGTGCTTGAAATCAAAACCAACATGAGGAAAAGCAGGCCTGGGCTTAGGCGTTATAGGTAACAGAAAACATCGAGAAAAAACCTGTTTGACCTGCACTTGTTTGACCCATTGCTAAATATAACGAAAACATCCGCGATATCTCTCATCAATTTTACGATATAAAAATGTTTAAACAAAAAAACAAGACGTCTCTTATAGACAGAAGCCAAACAAAGTTTAAAAATAATATGTTGGCGTCACGTAAACATTCTGTCACTTCTGCATGTCTCCCGAGGAAGTTACACAACATTTTGAGAACGAAGTTTGTCTAGGTGGCATCAAAATATCAGCAGTAGAACATGAATCGTAAGGTCACCTCCAAACTGTGCATGTATCAGTATCGTATACATATACTTATCACGGCCAGCCGTGTAATGTAGCCTGTGAGCCACCACAGATTTGTTTAGGCAACCTCCTTCAACTGAAACATGTAGCAAAAATGTAGCAGCATGGCTCACTTTCTGTGCAGAGTAGGACATTTGTGTTAAACAATGTTGTAAGTGTACTCTGTGATGGTTGTCTTGCTCACTCGGGATTGAATGGAAGTTTAGTCCTCCCCGAGACATGAAAAAATAAAAGTATCATGACTCATTAGAAGCCTCTCGCAGTTTAAAACAAACAATTAAGTTCTGTACATCTGCATCATCAACATCATCGTCATTATCATCATTTGGCAAAACAAAAAACACATAGGTTAGTTATGATAGCGATGCATTTTTGCTTCCGGCGATTATATGAAATAGGAACAGCTTCAGAACGTGACTGAGCGTGACAACACGTGTTTGCGAAGCTGCGATTTAAAGTGTGTTATTGTTTTGACCCCTGTATCTCACATGGCAGCCAATTTTAAATTGTTGAGCCCGAAAACGCTAAACTGGTTTTATATAAATCGATACGGGGTAGTAGGGAAATTCATTTGTTGGAGCCATACATGTCTGTTGCTCTTTGAAATAATGAGTGCATGTACTGTGGGGTTTCGTTTATTTGCACTTTAAAAACATTAAAACAGCCTTATTAAACAATACGTTATCCGAGAGGGATAAACAAATTAGGCTTTGAAGCTTTTGATCTGTTGGTGTGGCATGATAAGTTTAGCTGCGCGACGGTGAAGAGAATTTAGGAACTTAGAGAGAGGGAGAGAGAGAGAGAGGGAGGGAGGGGGGAGAGAGAGAGAGAGAGAGAGAGAGAGAGAGAGAGAGAGAGAGAGAGAGAGAGAGATATAGATAAGGTGATAGATTCAGATTCAATAGTTAAGACAAAAGCATTGAGCAATCGGATGTTTTCTGTATATGTACTTCTTTAATGAACTCTCACACTTTGTGTTTAAGAGATATCTCCAAACAGTTACTTGCAACAAGAAGCCCGACCAATACACTTTCCTCTGACTGGTATTTAATCAGATTGTGTCTTAACAAACGTCCTCGGGGAGACTTAACATTATCTAGACAAGTAAAAACGGCATGTCGTAACACAACTTCTGAAGTCCAAGGCCTAGTGAAACATTTTACTTGTCGTGTTACACCTTCCAATTACTTGAGAATTTACTCAGTAATATTCACTATGATGCGTGTGGTTAAGCTGATATGGCCATTTTTCGCAACAAAGTGCTTTTTTTCTGCAGTATACTTTTCAAAATATCTGGTCTGCTTTGCCTTTAGATTGCGTGTGGCTGCTGCCACTTTTGGGTTCCCAGAAAGGTTGGGTTAGAGGCTTTGTGCATTTATCTTTCGCATGATACCAAATTTGCCCGGGAGTACCGCCTGTGCATTAAACTCTTTAACTAAGCGCCTTTTTCCCATTCGGCCCCTGATCAACTGACGGTGCATTCCAGATACCCCCACCCCCTCCCTCCCTACCGCTACTGCCAGCCATCAACCTCCTCCCCCAACCAATTTTTACTTTTTTTTATGACAAATAATTTTTTATTACAGCCAATCCTTTATAAGGTAACCTCTTTTAGAAAACTCGGACCCCGCTGGGTTGTAAATTAACAACTAAATAACACAATCGCGAATGTTATGTTATGTTGCAATCTCTCCGGCATGGCAAGTAGACTTCTTTATAGATGGAAAAAAAAGGCTTTCAGCAAAAATAATCTCGAAGTTTGAAAAAGTTGTTCAAAACTATGCTTAAAAGCATTACTTTTTCTGCACGAACGTTGGCGTATATTATTTGAACTAGAATATGATTGATGACACTGTGGACAGAAAACAAGACCTTGTGCTAAAAATACAAAGGAGGACAATATTATTAATGTTTGCTTCGTAAGTTTCATCCACGCTTTTCGCAAGACGCATTAGAAACAACCTTAGCATTTTCCCTTCACATAAAACTTGTTCACATTTGCCTGACATATGTATTACTAGAAAAAGTACTTCATAAAAATGGTATTTAAGCCCAACAAATAATGTCTCTAGGTGATCTGGACGTGTGCAAGTCTAAGGACGCGCTTATCTCCAAGAGAAAGGCCCGACAGTGCCGTTACGTGGAAAAGGGGATTATGGTTATAAAAACTCCTATATTCTAAATTCACCAGAAAGCTTCTCTAAAAGGCTTATTTATTGGCATAATCATAATGCCCTACGATGCCGATACTTGCACAGCATTGCGGTGGCTTTATAAAGTAATGTTCTGCTCGTGATGTGACGGAAGTCACCGAGTCAAAACTTGTTCTCGACATTCTTTGTCAGTTCATTGCCATGGTTGCGAGACATGCAGTCGAAGTAACAAAATTGTTACGTGACGCCATCATTCGTATTATGACGTCTTATCGAAGTTTGATTTTCTTTATTTTGAAGTCAGATAATTCGCTTTGGAAGAGAGTGCCAAGAACAGAAGTCTTGTTTTTTTAATTACATTTAGACAATTTTGACTAAATATTTTAACATAGAGGGGGAATCGAGACGAGGGTCGTGGTGTATGTGTGTGTGTGTGTGTGTGTGTGTGTGTGTGTGTGTGTGTGTGTGTGTGTGTGTGTGTGTGTGTGTGTGTGTGTGTGTGTGTGTGTGTGTGTGTGTGTGTGTGTGTCTGTCTGTCTCTGTGTGTGTGTGTGTGTGTAGAGCGATTCAGACCAAACTACTGAACCGATCTTTATGAAATTTGACATGAGAGTTCCTGAAAATGATATCCCCGGAACTGTTTTTCTTTTTTTCGATAAATACTTTTGATGACGTCATATCCGGCTTTTTGTAAAAGTTGAGGCGGCACTGTCACACCCTCATGTTTCAATCAAATTGATTGAAATTTTTGTAAAACAATCTTCGACGAAGGCCGGACTTCGGTATTGCATTTCAGCTTGGTGGCTTACAAATTAATTTATGACTTTGGTCATTGAAAATCTGAAAATTTGTTTTGTTTTTTTATTTATATAAAACGATCCAAATGTACGTTCATCGTATTCTACATCATTTCCTGATTCCAAAAACATATAAATATGTTATATTTGGATTAAAAACAAGCTCTGAAAATTAAAAATATAAAAATTATGATCAAAATTAAATTTCCGAAATCGATTTAAAAACAATTTCATCTTATTTCTTGTCGGTTCCTGATTCCAAAAACATAATAGATATGATATGTTTGGATTAAAAACACGCTCAGAAAGTTAAAACGAAGAGAGGTACAAAAAAGCGAGCTATGCAACACAGCGAAACCACTACCGCGCTGAACAGGCTCGATAGTTTCAATCCGTTATGTACAAGCGGCGGACTACGGTCATTGTGAAAAAATGCAGTGCGTTCAGTTTCATTCTGTGAGTTCCACAGCTTGACTAAATGTAGTAATTTCGCCTTACGCGACTTGTTCTTATTCGGTATCGTTTCTCATTGAAAGGGTACAACAACCCTTTTTGCAAGGTAACTACTTTACCTTCATGTTTGTCATCGCGTTCCTTGTGTGCTTAATTCAAAAATACAGGGCTGATCTTCAACACACTAATGTTTTGCGCCAGGTGGCCATGGCATTCTACCCACTAATGTGGAGTTTTGTGGGTCTGAGTTGGGATTGTACCCACTAATTATGTTTTTTACACACATACACACACACACACACACACACACACACACACACACACACACACACACACACACATAAACACACACACATACGCACGGTCGCACGCACGCACGCACACACACACACACACACACACACACACACACACACACACACCACGGCTGCGCCAATAAACCAGAAACACGCGCAAGACACTCGGATCGAGACTCTCCCCAAACACCTAATAATCTTGATGTATGAATTTTCCCCAGGGCAAGACGGATCCTCCTTCACGGAACGGAAGTGGTGTCAGTTCAGGGCAGGCTCAGGTGAAATCAGGTGGTCGTGGATCATATGGTGCACAGACCCCCCTCACCAACACCCCCCGCCACCCGACCCCGTCGCAATAAATTCGCATGCAGGCACACAGACGTAAACTCACATATATCAGTACATTCTCTTGCATTTTTCTATTTGATTATTTCTGTCAGACACGGACACAGACAATGACAGACACACAGTCAGACACACACGCGTAGAAACTGACAAATACACGCACACACGCACTCTCTCTCTCTCTCTCTCTCTCTCTCTCTCTCTCTCTCTCTCTCTCTCTCTCTCTCTCTCTCTCTCTCTCTCTCTCTCTCTCTCTCTCTCTCTCCCTCTCTCTTGGGAAAACATGGAATACAGGTGTTGCCAGGTTTGATGGAATTATTTATATTGCTTTATGCAGATGACATTGTTTTGTTTTCCTCCACTCCTATTGGATTACAACATCAGTTGGACTGTTTGAGAGACTGTTGTATAAGTTTTAAAATTGAAGTTAATACAGAGAAAACAAAAGTTATGGTGTTTAGGAAGGGAGGATATTTGGCAGAAAAAGAAAAGTGGAATTATGGTGGCCACAAATTAGAAATTGTAAACGAATATTCTAACCTTGGTTTTAAATTTACAACCATGCTAAGTCTGAAACGAGGAACTCATCATTTGACAGTAAAAGCAACAAAATGTACATTTTATGTTGTAAAAGTTTTCCTTTTGTTAAAAGAGATTACAAGAGAGACATATTTTCGAATGTTTGATACCAAAGTCCAATCTGTATTGTTGTATTCCTCCGAAGTATGGGCATTAACTAGATTGGACCGTTCACATGTTGGCCTGTAAACGATTTTTGGGAGTTCCAACTCGTACGCCTAACAAGATGGTCTATGGTGAATTGGGAAGATATCCTGTGTATATTAATGCCTATGTACCATGTGTGCGATATTGGTTCCGTTTGCTTGCAATGGATGGAAAGCGAGTTCCAAAACAGGCATACAAGATGCTTTTAACCTTGGACGAAAACGGAAAAAAAGTGTTGGGCATCTGATATTCGATTGATATTGTCCAAAACAGGCATACACGATGCTTTTAACTTTGGACGAAAACGGAAAAAAGTGTTGGGCATCTGATATTCGATTGATGTTGTCCAAAACAGGCATACAAGATGCTTTTAACTTTGGACGAAAACGGAAAAAAAGTGTTGGGCATCTGATATTCAATTGATGTTGTCCAAAACAGGCATACAAGATGCTTTTAACTTTGGACGAAAACGGAAAAAAAGTGTTGGGCATCTGATATTCAATTGATGTTGTCCAAAACAGGTTTTTATTTCGTCTGACTCCAACATGGTGTTGGAAACATAAACATGTTTGTGCGCGTATTCAAAGTAAGATTAGTGGAAATGTTTGAGCAGGAGTGGGCAGAAACAATTTGTCTAAAAGATCGTTACAGTCTTTATTGTACATTTAAAGACAGTTTGTCAGTTGGGTTGTATTTTTCAAATGTTAACGCTTATTGCTTTCGAGTTTCGATTAGTCCAGTTTAGATTAGGTGTTCTTCCAATTAATGGAAATTTGAAAAAGGTACAGCGATTGCGTTGTAGCTCGTAATTGCTCTTACTGTGGAAATGTGGAAGAGAATGAACATCACTTTTTATTACACTCTCCATTGTATTCTGATTTGAGAATGAGATTTCTTAATACTTTTGGAAATATGCCACTTTCTTCAGTATTAAGATGTAGAGACTCCATACGGTGTAGATCCCTTGCAAAATTTATATATTATGCAATCAGACGAAGACAATTGTTTTCATAGGTATATTGTAAATGAATACGTTGATGTTTAATGTTTCGGAGTTCAAGTAGCAGTAATGTTTTTCACGTATTTATTTCATGGTTGTTGTCGTTGTTGTGTTTTTGTGTTGTTTCTGTTTTTGTTCTTCCCCCATTCCCCTTATATGGGTCTGTGGCCTAGTACAATAAACCGTTCTGAGGTCTGAGGTCTGAGGGTCTGTCTGTCTGTCTGTCTGTCTGTCTGTCTGTCTGTCTGTCTGTCTGTCTCTCTCTCTCTCTGTCTCTCTCTCTCTCCCTCTCTCCCTCTCTCTCTCTCTCTCTCTCTCTCTCTCTCTCTCTCAGGAAGGAAGGTTATACAAGGAACAATTTCTGGGTCGTAGTCGTTTTAATGACGCGAGTCACAGAGCAGCAAAATATAAAAAAAAATATAAAAAAATAAAAAAAGCCCTTCAGCCAGGACAAAAAGCACCTTCATGGCCGAACAAATAGCCTTCGTCGAAAGGAAACTCTGTAACGATCGACGTGTCAAGTAACGGCTGTGTTGCCACCGATAGCACAATGATCGGTGACGTCTTGATATTATCGAATTGGTCGAATGCGCACTTTATTTAGATCCTTTTACTTTTCGTTCGACTATCACGCTTTGAGATCGGGAGCGGGGGAGGGGGGTGGAAGTGCGGGGAAGAGCGGAAAGTGCCCAAATGGGTTAGAAGCACAAGCGATCTCAAACATAGCTTAATTTCAACTAATCCGACGCAGCGCTTGTTTTTCACCCCAGTTGGGCATGTTGACATGCAAATCACCCCTGGTCGGTCTTCTGTATTTTCCTCCACAAGCCCGTGCAGCTTGTTCTCAAGGGTTGTGGGGCTTGGCCAGATCTTCTCCCGCCCCTGTTTGGAAATCCCCGAAGTCCTTGGGGATGTTTTTTGCGTTCTGCTCTGCTTCTCTGGGGGGGGGGGGGGGAGGGTCCTGGGATTCGAAAAAAAACCCTCCTTCTCCCTTACACGGCAAATGAAACTTTTGTCCTCAAGGAGAGACCCAAAACACCCTTTTGTAATAATAAATGTCAACAGCATCTGGGCAGCAGCAACCCCAAGACCCCACGCCGGGCCAGCCCCAGTACCCTTGTCTCATTTCGGATGCCCCGCCCTCTCATACCCGAGGTCTAGCCCTGAACATTGTAGAGGACACAAGATGGAATCGTCTGTGAAGATGTTGGTTCAGCCGATTGCGACCTGTCGGTAGGCACACGATGACCACCTGGTTTGGTCCGAACAGTTGGTGGAAACAACTGGTGGTGCCCGGAATCTAGATGATTGTTTTGTACAGTTTACTCAAAACAGAAATGCAGAATAAAGTTGAATACTTCTATGACACTTCCGCCCCCCACCCCCGTCCCCGGCCCCTCGTCACATCAATCCCTTACAAGAACGTAAGTCCATTGATGCGCCAAAAGGGATTGGTCTTCAGTACAACTAAACCAACCTAATGATGAGAGCTTCTGGTCAGTCCTTGAGAAAGGCTGAGGCTGAGGGTTGGGACAAATCAGAAAGAAACTGCTGGTTCAAAAAAAAGAAGAAAAAAAAAGAAAAAAAGTGGAATCATGCAACAAGAAAAACAAAACAACGAGAAGACTGCCTTTGGTTTGGAATAAAAGGCCAGCAAGAAGAACAAATGTAAACGTAATTGTTAACGCTGCGCAGAAAGCCGAAAAATGAAAAGACAATTCATTTAAAAATTAACTATATTAACATTAACCTTTCGGTTTTTTAAACTGGTGCCAAACAGAAAAAGGAGAAAAAAAAGGAGAAAAAAAAGGAAAAAAAAAAAGGAAAAAAAAAAGGAAAAAAAAAAGGAAAAAAAACTGAAATGCCAAAGCTAACAAAAAGTAACTATTTTGAATTGAACTTTAAATTTCAATTCACAAGAACATAATTGCAAAACAAGTCGCGTAAGGCGAAATTACAACATTTAGTCAAGCTGTCGAAGTAACAGAATGAAACTGAACTCACTGCATTTTTACAGCAAGAGCGTATACTCGTAGCATCGTCAGTCCACCGCTCGATGCAAAGGCAGTGAAATTGACAAGAAGAGCGGGGTAGTAGTTGCGCTGAGAAGGATAGCACGCTTTTCTTTATCTCTATTCTTTTTAACTTTCTGAGCGTGTTTTTAATCCAAACATATCACATCTATATGTTTTTGGAATCAGGAACCCACAAGGGATAAGATGAAATTGTTTTTAAATCGATTTCGGAAATTTTATTTTAATAATAGTTTTTATATTTTTAATTTTCAGAGCTTGTTTTTAATCCGAATATAACATATTTATATGTTTTTTGAATCAGAAAATGATGAAAAATAAGATGAACGTAAATTTGGATCGTTTTAAAAACAAATTATTTTTTTTACAATTTTCAGATTTTTAATGACCAAAGTCATAAATTAATTTTTTAGCCACCAAGCTGAAATGCAATACCGAAGTCCGGCCTTTGTCGAAGATTGCTTGGCCAAAATTTCAATCAATTTGATTGAAAAATGAGGGTGTGACAGTGCCGCCTCAACTTTTACAAAAAGCCGGATATGACGTCATCAAAGGTATTAATCGAAAAAAAGAAGAAAAAAAGTCCGGGGGTATCATTCCCAGGAACTCTCATGTAAAATTTCATAAAGATCGGTCCAGTAGTTTGGTCTGAATCGCTCTACACACACACACACATACACCATGACCCTCGTCTCGATTCCCCCTCTACGTTAAAACATTTAGTCAAAACTTGACTAAATGTAAACAAGTCGCGTAAGGCGAAATTACTACATTTAGTCAAGCTGTGGAACTCACAGAATGAAACTGAACGCACTGCATTTTTTCACAATGACCGTAGTCCACCGCTAGCGCAAAAGGTAGTGAAAGTGACGAGCCTGTTCAGCGCAGTAGCGGTTGCGCTGTGCTGCATAGCACGCTTTTCTGTACCTCTCTTCTTTTTAACTTTCTGAGCGTGTTTTTAATCCAAACATATCATATCTATATGTTTTTGGAATCAGGAATCGACAAGGAATAAGATGAAATTGTTTTTAAAACGATTTCGGAAATTTAATTTTAATCATAATTTTTATATTTTTGATTTTCAGAGCTTGTTTTTAATCCGAATATAATATATTTATAAGTTTTTGGAATCAGAACATGATGAGGAATAAAATAAACGTAATTTTGGATCGTTTTATAAAAAAATAATTTTAATTACAATTTTCAGATTTTTAATGACCAAAGTCATAAATTAATTTGTAAGCCACCAAGCTGAAATGCAATACCGAAGTCCGGCCTTCGTCGAAGATTGCTTGGCCAAAATTTCAATCAATTTGATTGAAAAATGAAGGTGTGACAGTGCCGCCTCAACTTTTACAAAAAGCCGGATATGACGTCATAAAAGACATTTATCAAAAAAATGAAAAAAACGTCTGGGGATTTCATATCCAGGAACTCTCATGTAAAATTTCATAAAGATCGGTCCAGTAGTTTAGTCTGAATCGCTCTACACACACACACGCACAGACACACACACACACACACAGACACACACACACACACACACACACACACACACACACACACCACGACCCTCGTCTCGAGTCCCCCTCTATGTTAAAACATTTAGTCAAAACTTGACTAAATGTAAAAAGCAGAATAAAACTGGTTTCAGTTTAAGAAACAAATGTCTCTGAGAATGCCTACTCTGGACAGAAAGCATCCAGGCTCTTGATTTTGGGTGTACATTCAAGTGGAAAGATGGTCTCATATCACGTAAAAATAAGCCTGCCCAGATCTGAGTTGGCGAGCCAAATTGTTTAGCACGATAAGCAGCAGACCCACTTAATGCTTTAATGTTTATTTAAATTTGTGTTTGTCCAATTTAAAACGCAAATGGTTGAGGTTCTTGTGAACGTGTGGTTTTGTCATGAATTCAACATTCCTACATTTAAACCTTTTCTTGCTTTGTTTTGTCTTATTAAAAAAAATTAAATAAATTAAACAAACAACAAAACATGAAGATTCAGAACCGCTGCTAGATTCAGACCTTGCTAGTACAAAACACAACCTCCGAGTCAGGACTGACATTGAGACCGTGGATCGCAGCGCGAAATCGACCCTTTAAACACACATTTTCGAAAGCCGGTGGCTGGTTGGGACCAAAAGCGATTCTCGACCCGACATCAACATAACCTCTCAGCCTCCATTGCTCTTCGCTTCGCCCTCGTCCGTAAATGATGGCGACTTCCCACATCAGGCCATTTGTCTCCGAGACCGTAAACGTGGAAGCCTCGCGGCCACGCCGATCCATAAATTACACTGACCCCCAGCTCCGATCTATACTATAATAGTAACTGGAGCGCAAACGAAGGCCGTATCATTACGCGTGATCCCTCCGCCTTACAGCGAGGCGCAATATAGGCCCCTCTACTTGATCCCTTTTACGGACGAGTTCAGGCTGTTGCTACAGCAGGTCGGTGATGCCGGAAAGTAGTCTGAGATGGAGATGAACGACACTAAGAGGTGAAATACCTCGAATGTAGGCCAATTAGAATCAGCGTTGCCGGGCACAGTTAGCAAATTGCTTGGGAAGGAGATATGGAAGTGCGGGGGATAGGTTTATCATCGATTCATGAATTTTGCACTGAGTTCAGCAGTAATCATTAGGACGAGATGCCGCAGGAATATTGGGTTGGAAGGCAGGTTAAAAGCCCACTCCGCATCACAGGAGGTTTACAGAACGATGACAACTTTGCACTCAGAAAGCTTTACTTTACCGAAGGGAACACACTCGCAATAGCGTTCAACAACATTGCACGCAACTTACAAATCACCTGAATGGCTATTTAGCACGTGTAAACTACACAGCAGTTCTTGTGGTTTATTTAACTTCCGAGCCATCGGGGCCCCGTGTGACCCACTTCGTTTGCGGTTTTAAAGCAACTCTACATCTGCAATAGCAAGTTATTGTGTACCTCTGAATCTAAAATGCATCAAACGACTGGGAGTGACACAAACTGACTGAGCGGAGGCGGTTGACTTCAAAGAAACTGGCAATATGCAGAAAATGCGTCTGCTTTGGCAATGGTAATATGCAGCTCATGAGATGTGATTTTAGCCCTGTCGCTGCAGTACGTTTTTAAGCGCAATACTCATTCTACACAGCCACAGCAACAAATAATATCTAATGTTTGGAAATCTTAGTCGACTGGCATTCCAAAAAAGGGAAAGTTGCATGGTTTTCAGTAGCTTACTTCCCCGCCATCAAGTCAAAAGAGCTGCATCTTTACACTTACCATTCAACTCACACGGGCTCGCATGACCTGCTTCCGGGCTCCCTTTTTTCAAACTTTCCAAACTTCGAATTGTACTGATCTTGTCTTGATGATATAAGAACTCTTTCGTGATTTAAGAATGTTTGTCTCACATGCTGTCAATTTATTATTTAGATTTTAAAAGTTAGTTCTAGCGCCAAACTGAGGCGTCCGATTTTCATGGCTGTAGGTCCGTTCTAACTCTTTGAAAATGTCTCACTCTCAATGGAAAGCAGCCAGGATGTTCCCGAGCGGTAAGCGTTCAAATGAAGGTATGTTTGTACTGTATGTAAAAGCTCGGAGAGCGCAGTGATCAGAAACAGGTGGTTTACGGGAGGCGGAAGGTGGCTTTAGGGAACAGGGACGGAGAAGTGTTATTTGCAGGGGATAAAACCAGAGCTTATGGAGAAATCTGGTCAGCTGCTGACCAAGATTTTAATGGAGAAATATAACGCCTGTATTATTATTATCGCGGAGCCCTTATACTGACCACTTTTGATATTTTTTTTCTTTCTGACACGTCCTTATTCCCTTTGTTGCGCCTACTCGCCTTCACTATGTCGCAGTCAGATCGCTACTTTTTAAAAAGTAGCCGCTACTTCTCCGCTACTTTAGTAAAATTTGTAGCCGCTACATTTCCGCTACTTTTTTACACAAAGTAGCCGCTACTTTTCCGCTACTTTTCAAAAAGTAGCCGCTACTTTTTCCGCTACTTTTAACTCCACACAAGCAGTAAACACAGAACAAGAAATCAAAGTCAGAATACATTTTATTTACAAAAATCTTCACTAAAAAACAAAAGTTAAAACGATCACGCAGAGCAGATTGTTTATCACATCTTTCACACCTTTCACACCTTTCTGCCATTGTATTTGATGAGGACTTTGGCCTCAAAATTACTGTCTGTTACTCTGCCCCTGTTAGGGGTCAGGATCAGTCCTGCGGCGCTGAACAGCCGTTCAACCCAACAAGCATTTAAATAAAAACTTGTCTTCCTTCTCCTCGATGAAAGCAAAGCTTGCTAAAAAATTATCCAAAAAACTCGGTAATACACGTCCGGCTGCCATCGTTTGCTCTTGAGAATGAAGTGTGAACTGAGTGTGAATGATCGATCGATCATTGAGTAGGCCTATCGCGATTCAAAACAATGTAACTTCCGGTGTAACTTCCGGTGAGTATTCGCCGAAAACACTCGTTAGCAGCTCATAAATCTGTGACCACGCGATCAACACAAATGTCCCTAAAAGATTACACATGTAGCGGAATTTGTAGCGCAAAATCGCTATTCGCTACAAAAAAATAAGTAGCGCCGCTACTATTTCGCTACTTTTACAACTTTCGAAAAAAAAAAGTAGTTTACCGCTATTCGCTACTTTTTTTGTAGCGGCGCTACATTTTGTAGCGGAAAGTTCCGCTACATCACAACCCTGAGTCAAGCCCGCCAGTTGGACCTGTTTTTTTTTTCGTAAGAATCATAACTCACACCAACACCATCCCCACCGCCACCTCTTTTACCTCTCTCCCTCTCTCTATCTCTCTCTCTCTCTCTCTCTCTCTCTCTCTCTGTCTCTCTCTCTGTCTCTCTCTCTGTCTCTGTCTCTGTCTGTCTCTCTCTCTCTATCTCTCTCTCTCTCTCTCTCTCTCTCTCTCTCTCTCTCTGGGCTCTCTTTCTTTCCCCATCCCTGTCATTCTCTCCCAACTCTTCATGTGTAAATGATATACGTGGTAGCTGTACACGTATGGCTGTTTCAGTATTTCCAAAGGCATGTGCATGTGTGTGACCAGTTGTACATAAACAAGTATAATAAAAAAAAAATAATGCTGTACACTGACTGTCGATTGACCACGATCTGTCAACTTAGACCTCCTACATCATGTGCCCCCCCCCCCCCCCCCCAGTCACAAGCACCCCTTCCACTTCGCACTTCGCACCCCTCCCCCCCCCCCCCCCCCGACACACACGCACTCCCACTGCTCCGACACCACATGTCCAGACTCAGTGGACAAATGGGCCAATTGAACCTGCATTAAAACTAAGCATTAGTCCAAATGCCCTCCCCTTGTCCCTTTAGTTCAGTTGAGAAGAGAAAATTGGTCAGAAGACCTTCTGACTGACTATTAGGGTTTAACGTCCTTTTAGACCAACTGGTCTATATTGGGACAAGGTATTGGTGATACGCTGAATATAATATGGTGTGATACTTTGATTCGAACAAGCCCGCTGTGGCTGTCTTCTTCGACACACCAGCATTGGGTTTGTCTCGTCAAAGTATCGAAATGCGATCATGATAATCAGAGACGAGATATGATGCATGCGTGTCTTCGTGTTTTCCAAGCCCTGAGACCTTCTATGTGCTTATTGCAGTGGTACATGGTACCTGCGATGAAAGGAAACCCTTGGGACCAGTTACAAGTGTGCCTACATTGGAGATGGCCTGTCGTGCTGTATTTTGTTGAAGATATAGACAATGATGTGACTCCAGAAGATGTCTTTTCATGGGAGGCCATAGATGTGTATTGACGGGATCGCCAACTCGTTGCGCGCGCTCACCAAGTAGCGGAAAGCGGAAAAGACGATTTTGACAGTAACTTTACTTCCGGTGCAGTCTTTCAACACATGGAGAAGAAGGAGAATTTCGAAGGGGAGGTGGAGTTTGTGGCTGAGGTATGTGAAAAGCAAACAAAGCAATACAAAAAGATCATTGCTGATGATTGAAATGAGTCATGTGAATCAACAATAAAGATTGATTGTGGACGGCACGTCATTATTTTTGTTTTTAACACTTGAAACGCGAGAGCATCTGACACACTGGTAAATCCGAAGCTGTGCACTCAAGCTGATCAGCAGATCGTTTTTCTGCAGAATTCTCGCTCACATCGGCCACTATTTTAGCTCAGCGAACCGACAAATTTGCAACAGAACAATTTCTGAGTGTTAGAAATTCGGCTGTAGATTTATAGATACCCTTTCTATTCCATGGTTGTTGTTTTTTCAGGGGGAAAGTACCGACATCTCAATCGCTGAAAAGATGACAGCATCACCACAAAAGAAACTCCAAGAATTGCCAAAAGTAAGTAAAAATATTGACAGATCTATGTAAAAGACTATGAAAATTTAGAACTGGAACAACAGATATTCAAGAAATAACCGATAAGTGATATATTATAACTGAACCATTGATAGGTCTATGATGCATGGAAGTTAAAAATGGTGCAGGAACTGAAGTCAGATCAACACATCAAAAAGATCAGTGCAATATATTTGTTTTCTCTCCCCTCTTGCATAATTCTGTTTTGATATAGTCTATATGCTTGATGTCTTCTGTTGTTTTTAAATTCATTGTCACTTCTAAATTGCATGCTTTATTGCAGAACGCTTGTTCTTTCTGCCTTTCAACTGCCTTTCACCGGAGCTCAGAGAGCTTGTCGACCTATTCTCCACCAAATCGTTCAACTTCAAACGTCTATCAACTGCCATTAATAGCTATCATCCAGCTATTTGTATGGACAGTTAGACTTATTTCTCTAGAAATTTAGTTTTACTAAGGGTTTATTGTTCTGCTTTTTTTCAGACATTCCGTCCCGCACCAGAATTGCCAGAGGTTGTTGCAACTACAACTTTGAAGAACTGTGTCGTGATGTACAGCAGCTTCCCGAGTCATGGTGCCTCGCGAAGAACGAGGGGAACCAGGTGGTTAAGGTTGTTGTGCTGGAGCCTGGAGGCCAGCTTGGTTAAGGTTTGACTTTGAGTCAGCATTTTCAGTGATTTTTCTACGCAGCCGATGGTGTTTGGATTTAAAGTGTAAAGGAAAAAGTCCCTCCTGAAGCAGCGTGCTGCAGTTTAGACTGGCTTGGCGACAGTGTTGAAGTGAGTGACAAGTAACATTTTCAGTAAATCGCTTTGTGTTACAATTAATCAACACCAATTCTGAGCCAAGAGAATGATTTTTTTTTTTTTCCATTTGGAATGTTGTGTTTTATAGGTTAGGTGTGGAAAATTGGATTTGACTGTAAAGCTCTTTAGCAGAGAATGTAAATAAACTTGACCAAGAAATTATTGCAACAAATTTCAAACTCCCAAATTAAAGCATTGATTAATTCCCGTTAATTAATTAATTAAATTAAATGTCACAAGAATTTATGCTTTAATTTGGGTGCAACATGTTGAAACTTTGTTTGAGAATGTATCTACTTCATTGATTAAATATATGCATGTGTATGAATAGGAATCTTTCTTGTGTCAAATTGTGCGAATTGAGACTGAGTGAGATAGTGAATGTTGGTACATTACAGGGCCGGACTAAGCAAAGAGGAGGGGGGGGGGGGTTGCCAGTGGTGGTCCAGGGGGATGTTCCTCTGCCCCTTGTGGGGGTCAGGGGAAGGGTAGGTCATATTCTGAGATAGGAAAATGGTCGCTCCTTGCATGAAACGGCATAAAATAAACAATAATACATTTTTTTTAAATAAGTGAGGTACATGTTTAGGTTGGGGAGGGGGGGTTGCATAACCCCCCCCCCCCCCCCCCCCCCCGTAGCCCTAGTCCGGCCCTGCATTAATTGTCACTGTATGGTGTGTGTCACTGTGACCAAAGATACATATGCTCTATTTGAGTTCATACAACTTCCAATTCCATTCAAACGTTAACAAAGTGTTGCTTTCTTTCTTTCTTTCTTTATTTGGTGTTTAACGTTGTTTTCAACCATTCAAGGTTATAACAAAGTGTTGCTGGTATGCGACTGAACATGTTCTATTAGGAAAGCAAAGCAAATTCCGGTGTACATAGTGGTCAACATAAAAACAATCAGACGCATCGATGCAAGACATTTATCAAGTGGCTGACAATTGATTTTGAAATGAAAACTGTTTGCAAAATATATCGCTGTCAAAATTATATTTTGAACAAGTACATAAAGGAATTAGGTTTGAACCATAGCAAAATGAATATGTTTAAATTTTTCATGTTGCAGACTTAAATTTACATGGACTCATGAAAATACAGAACAGGCACTGAACAAGCCATGTGATACAATACTGAACCAAATAGGAAGAGAAGTACATTTTAACGACAGCAGATTTTAACACAAAAAATCGACACCTAAGACAACAATCAAGAAGTTCAAATTCAATGTACATGCACTTGATCAGATGGGATAGTTTGTACTGCATGAAGAAAGATCATACACAACACACTACAGAGATCCTTCCTGATTGTTCTCAACATTGTATGTTTTCAGCTTTTTCCTCAAACTCCTTTCTTTCCATGTGCATTTCATTTTGTCCAACATTGCATGTTTTCAGCTTTTTCCTCAGTCTTTTCTTTCCATGTACATTTCATTTTGTCCATCATTGTCTTCAGTTTGTGGTGGAGTCTTATTTAAAAAAAAAACAGAACATTTTGCAAAGTGTCTTCTTGAACAGCTTGTGAAAGATCAAATGAATACAAAGTGTCATAAAAACACACCGGAACAGCATCACTGTTCCTGCATGGTTCAATAAAGTCATCTGCTTTTGCCTGTGTGTTGATGCACAGGTTTCCCAGAAAATATGTTCCATGGACATCAAATCACCAAAGGGAAGTAAAGTAATCGCTCTTTATGCATACGACATGTGTAATAGATTAAGCGAGAGTTGTACGGAACCTTTTCTCCTGGCACGAGAGGATGAAAGTCGCTTGTATATTTCAACGCTTGTTATTCTCTCAGGTGCCAGGAGAAAAGGTTTTGTACAACTCTCGCTTACTCTATTACACGGTCATGTCGTATGAATAAAGAGCAATTACTTCCCTTTGGTTATTTGATATCATCAACGCTTTGCCTCATTCTGTTTAAGATTTCTGCTTTGTGTTGCATGGACAGACACATCTGCAATACATTGGGCTTGACAAAGGTCAGTTTGCCCTTGTTCAGCATGCTTGTCATGTCAGGGGTGTTTTCACTCTTTTCACTGTAGGATTCAGGTGCGCAAGTCAGGGCTTCCAAACACTGCAATTTCTCATCTCTGTACGCACTCTTTTGGAGACACCAAACTCTCTGTTTTAGCTTTTTGGCAACACATCCTCCAACATACTTTGCATTGTCCTCTTCATCCTCTTTGATTTCTAATGCACTTACTGGTTCCCTAGTTTTTCTTCATAGGCCTTTAAGACACCAACAGTATAAACATGTTCAAGGCAATCCAGGCTGAAACTGCAGGGGATACTGTCAACTCAGTAATGCCTGAATGCTGGGTTGAAAAAGCAGAGTAGTACCTGGCCCATGCCTTCTCCTTGGCAGCATTCCCAACCTTGCCTCAGGGAACTAGGCAGTCATGAAGAAGCAGAAGTTTCTCTTCCAGATCTGCACCTAAAACACAGAAAATAAAATATTATAAATAAAACAACACACAAATATAGCAGAAATCAACCCAAGAGTGAAACTGAAGATGTAGATGCATGCACACAATCAAAACCAACAACACACGACAACAACCCAAAACTACACTTTACATGAATGGATGTGAACATATTAAATTTTTTATTCCATTTGTCGTTATAGAACGTGTTGACAAACCACTTTCATGAATCCTTATCATGTCTTTCAACTATGACATGTGCTATCAATGATCCTAAAAAACACATGAAATATTGTAGTGGCAGGCATGTACCTAAAATATTTGTAAACAGTAGCCTCTCTGTGCAACGAAGCAGTATTTTTGCTCGAAAACTATGAATGAAAGTGATCTTTCAGGTACTGGGACTTTGCAAGCTGATTTTTTTATATCGCCTTACTCAAAAACTTACTTTTCAATTACTGAATTGGTCGACAAGCCCTCTGAGCTCCGGCGAAAGGCAGTTGTCATTCTTGGTAGATCATGCACAAGCGTTCTGCAATAAAGCATGCAATTTAGAAGTGACAATGAATTTAAAAACAACAGAAGACATCAAGCATATATCAAAACAGAATTATGCTGGAGGGGAAAGAAAACAAATATATTGCACTGATCTTTTTGATGTGTTGATCTGACTTCAGTTCCTGCACCATTTTTAACTTCCATGCATGATGTACATTCAAATCAATCAATGGTTCAGTTATAATATATCACTTATCGGTTATTTCTTGAATATCTGTTGTTCCAGTTCTAAATTTTCATAGTCTTTTACATAGATCTGTCAATATTTTTACTTACTTTTGGCAATTCTTGGAGTTTCTTTTGTGGTGATGCTGTCATCTTTTCAGCGATTGAGATGTCGGTACTTTCCCCCTGAAAAAACAACAACCATGGAATAGAAAGGGTATCTATAAATCTACAGCCGAATTTCTAACATTCAGAAATTGTTCTGTTGCAAATTTGTCGGTTCGCTGAGCTAAAATAGTGGCCGATGTGAACGAGAATTCTGCAGAAAAACGATCTGCTGATCAGCTTGAGTGCACAGCTTCGGATTTACCAGTGTGTCAGATGCTCTCGCGTTTCAAGTGTTAAAAACAAAAATAATGACGTGCCGTCCACAATCAATCTTTATTGTTGATTCACATGACTCATTTCAATCATCAGCAATGATCTTTTTGTATTGCTTTGTTTGCTTTTCACATACCTCAGCCACAAACTCCACCTCCCCTTCGAAATTCTCCTTCTTCTCCATGTGTTGAAAGACTGCACCGGAAGTAAAGTTACTGTCAAAACCTCTCGCAGCCGCAGACGGGAGTTCGAAACAGAGCCAGCGTTGGCGCGCGCGCAGAGTTGGCGATCCTGTCAAGGGATATCTATGGGAGGCCTGAGACAACAGTAAACACCCCCGTTATCCTACATCGCCTTATCGCCCCCTACTTCCCCAAGATGGCGAAATCTATTTCGCTTCCCTCCATGCGAGTTGTGTGAGACTTAGTATTAACACAAAGAGAGTTCTCTATCATTGGTTTAAACAAGATGTTATTACATTTAGTCAAGTTTTGACTAAATGTTTTAACGTAGAGGGGGAATCGAGACGAGGGTCGTGGTGTATGTGCGTGCGTGCGTGTGTGTGTGTGTGTGTGTGTGTGTGTGTGTCTGTCTGTGTGTGTGTGTAGAGCGATTCAGACTAAACTACTGGAACGATCTTTATGAAATTTGACATGAGAGTTCCTGGGTATGAAATCCCCAGACGTTTTTTTCATTTTTTTGATAAATGTCGTTTATGACGTCATATCCGGCTTTTCGTGAAAGTTGAGGCGGCACTGTCACGCTCTCATTTTTCAACCAAATTGGTTGAAAGTTTGGTCAAGTAATCTTCGACGAAGCCCGGACTTCGGTATTGCATTTCAGCTTGGTGGCTTAAAAATTAATTAATGACTTTGGTCATTAAAAATCTGAAAATTGTAAAAAAAAAATAAAAATTTATAAAACGATCCAAATTTACGTTCATCTTATTCTCCATCATTTTCTGATTCCAAAAACATATAAATATGTTATATTTGGATTAAAAACAAGCTCTGAAAATTAAATATATAAAAATTATTATCAAAATTAAATTGTCCAAATCAATTTAAAAACACTTTCATTTTATTCCTTGTCGGTTCCTGATTCCAAAAACATATTGATATGATATGTTTGGATTAAAAACACGCTCAGAAAGTTAAAACAAAGAGAGGTACAGAAAAGCGTGCTATCCTTCTTAGCGCAACTACTACCCCGCTCTTCTTGTCAATTTCACTGCCTGTGCCATGAGCGGTGGACTGACGATGCTACGAATATACGGTCTTGCTGAAAAATGGCATTGCGTGCAGTTTCATTCTGTGAGTTCGACAGCTACTTGACTAAATGTTGTATTTTCGCCTTACACGACTTGTTTAATTTAAACATGGTACAATAACAAAACGAAAAACAATAAGGACAAGAACTCAAGCGAAGGCTAACATGACGTGCCCGTTCTCTATTAATACTATCACTCCATCACGAATCACGAGAGAATAAAAATAGTGCACTTAATGTCAATGCCCTACAGCGAACTAGGACAACAAAACGAGCGTATTGTTCAGCATCGAGTTGTATCAGAGACATACATCTATCTATGTCTCTGGTTGTATCGACCTATTTTTTCATTTGATTTAAAAAAAAATCTGTATGAAGGTATGATTTCAAATAAAAGCTCGGTACATGTTATTAAATTGATTGCATTTGTATATGTCAGGAGCCCGTCGTGGTGAGGAACGATGTGTGTGTGTGTGTGTGTGTGTGTGTGTGTGTGTGTGTGTGTGTGTGTCAGTGTGTGTGTCTGTCTGTGTGTGTGTGTGTGTCTGTGTGTGTCTGTATGTGTCTGTATGTGTGTCTGTGTGTGTGTCTGTGTGTTTCAAAGAGAGCGATGACTCTGTGTGTGTGTGAGTGTGTGACTACACCCCTGTGTGTGTGTGTGTGTGTTTGTGTGTGTGTGTGTGTGTATGTGCTAACATCAGTGTGTGTGCGTGCGTGTGTGTGTGCGTGCGTGTGTGTGTGTGTGAGTGTGTGTGTGTGTGTGTGTGTGTGTGTGTGTAAAAGAGATACAGAGAGACACAGAGAGAGACATAGACAGACAGAGACAGACAGACAGACAGACAGACAGGAGAGAGATTTTGGAAGTTAGATTCTGATCAAATTAGGCAAGACAGAAACAGCCAAAGTATTAACCAAAGGCTGAATTTAACCCACAAATGGCATGTCAGTAGAACAAATGATGATATTCGATCGCCAGCTGTGACACAGAGAGGAATAAAGTGAATGCACTTTCAAAAAAAAAGAAGAATGAGAAGAAGAAGACGAAAAGTGTTACTCATATACTGGCGCTCGCTGCAAAAATAGGCAAATTACCCCCCTCCCACCCCCCAAACACACACACACACACACACACACACACACACACACACACACACACTCACACACACACACACTCACGTTTAGGAGAGTTGGGAAGATTTCCACTAAGTATAAAGATGATATCACAAGTCATAGGATTTTGGGGACATATCTTAGATTCAAATCAAGTCTTTATTACATCATTTATACAGTTTGATGATATCTAGCTCTAAAACAAGTCCATGGATGCAATTTATTAAACAATTATTATCACTTGTAGGATTTGAGCATGTTTGGAAAAACCAATTTACATTTAATGCTAATAAATTACAATTTGCTATACAACAAAAAATTATGAATGAATACGTTTTATTTTGGAAAAACAAAAAATCTGAAAAATGTTCAAGACTTGAGTTTTATTCACTAATTACAGAACGATACACAATACAAGCCTATTTAATTTATATTTCAAATATAAATCATAGAAAAGCTCTAGCAAAATTAAGAACAAGCACACATTCTTTAAAAATTGAGACTGGGCGTCATAGAGGAATATTGCGAGAGAATCGCCTTTGTAATACATGTAAAGTAATTGAAGATGAGCTACATTTTCTAGACAATTGCAAGAAATTTAACAATATTAGAAAAAAGTTAGTAGAAGAAGAAGTATCAAACTGTGACTTAAGGAAACCAAGCGATCTGTTATTTAAAAAAGACGAAAAAATTCAAAAATTGCTTGGAGCCTTTGTTTTTAATTGTTTCAATATTGAATGAAATAATTTGTACATTATTTATCCATTCATTTATTGTACAACTTGTGTCAATATCCTTAAGGGTTGATGACAATAAATTCTATTCTATTCTATTCTATTCTATTCACACACACACACACGCACGCACCATAACTTCGTCTGGATTACCAGTCTATCGGAAAACATTCAGTCAAAACTTGACTCAATGTGAAATTGGCCAAGAGGCACGGAAAGAGCTATCCGGCTGTCTCCTCAAGGCGGGAGAAAGGGTCTCACAGCAACATTCTTTTTGAAGCAGTGGAAGCAGGAGAAGAAAGAGAAGAGGAAGAAAAGTCTGTGTCAGCGTTCATAATGTTACGTAACGCTGTTTCCCTACGGCAAAAACTTCAAATTTGTGTGTGTGTGTGTGTGTGTGTGTGTGTGTGTGTGTGTGTGTGTGTGTGTGTGTGTGTGTGTATGTGCGTGCGTGCGTGCGTGCGTGTGTGTGTGCAGTGCACAGTGAAAAATGAAATGTCGCAGCAAAAGCAAAGCCTCATGATGCAGGTGATGTAGAAATGCATAGAAAGGAAACACCGGACTGGGACGCAAACGCATAAACACAGGCAAAACAGATACACAGATAGATGGTGAGTCAAAATACCTATACAAAAAAAATGCGTCTACAGACGCAGACACATAAACACAGACACAAACAAATTGACATACATAGAGGCACAGGCAGACAGACAGAAAGACTCTGAGGTATAAAAGACTTAGAAAAACAACATACACAGACGCAAACACATACAGCAAACAGAAAGATAGACAAACAGGCGGACAGGTGGGCAGTTAGACAAACAGACAAAACTATAAAAATAAAAAATAAAACAGACAGACGGAAGGACGTACGAACAGACAAACAGACACATTACCTTGAGCTTTATCTGTGGACTATCACGCTAGAATCAGTCCTTGCTCGGGACCACTGTTAAATCTCGTTCTCCATCTGAAACATACCACACTCAGTAAAACACTAAGATCTAGAAAGAAAAGAAAATTAGGTGGTATGGTATGGTATGGCAATGGCATTCCATTGTATTGCATTGTATTGTATTGTATTGCATTGTTATGTGTTGTATTGTGTTGCATTGTATTGCATTGTATTGTATTGTATTGTATTGTATTGTATTGTATTGTATTGTATTGTATTGTTGTGTAGATCGAGTAGTGTAGTGTAGTGTAGTGTAGTGTAGTGAAATGTAGAGTACTGTAGTGTAGTGTAGTGTAGTGTAGTGTAGTTAAGTGTAGTGTAGTTAAGTGTAGTGTAGTTAAGTGTAGTGTAGTTAAGTGTAGTTAAGTGTAGTGTAGTGTAGTGTAGTGTAGTTAAGTGTAGTGTAGTGCAGTGTAGTGTAGTGTAGTGTAGTGTAGTGTAGTGAAGTGTAGTTTAGTGTAGTGTGGTGTAGTTTAGTGTAGTGTAGTGAAGTGAAGTGTAGAGTACTGTAGTGTAGTGTAGTTTAGTGTAGTGTAGTTTAGTGTAGTGTAGTGTAGTTTAGTGTAGTTTAGTGTAGTGTAGTGTAGTGTTTGTTCTCAAATTGGTTCCATTGTGCATAATGTGTCTGACTTGTACTTTTGTGTAAACTGATGCTGACAGCGCTCCCATACAATTCAGGTGTGGATTTCTGTTCACTTGTCCAACATCTGATATGCGTGTAGTTGTTTGCTGCGTCTTGTTATGTGAGTGATGTGTTATGTTGTGTCTAAAATAAATAATCTTAACAACGAAGTGACTGTGGTAAGATGAACAAATTTTCGCAACAATTGTCTGTTACCTGAAGAAGCTTTTATAAGCGAAAATTCGTATAATTTTGCTGTCCTTGTATCGGTGAGTACACAATTCTTTTGTTTTTCAACTAAAAGAAATAAT
>NC_090245.1:64500515-64533015 GCF_037325665.1 Littorina saxatilis
GACATGAGAGTTCCTGGGTATGAAATCCCCGAACGTTTTTTTCATTTTTTTGATAAATGTCTTTGATGACGTCATATCCGGCTTTTCGTGAAAGTTGAGGCGGCACTGTCACGCCCTCATTTTTCAACCAAATTGGTTGAAATTTTGGTCAAGTAATCTTCGACGAAGCCCGGGGTTCGGTATTGCATTTCAGCTTGGTGGCTTAAAAATTAATTAATGACTTTGGTCATTAAAAATCTGAAAATTGTAAAAAAAAATAAAAATTTATAAAACGATCCAAATTTACGTTTATCTTATTCTCCATCATTTGCTGATTCCAAAAACATATAAATATGTTATATTCGGATTAAAAACAAGCTCTGAAAATTAAATATATAAAAATTATTATCAAAATTAAATTGTCCAAATCAATTTAAAAACACTTTCATCTTATTCCTTGTCGGTTCCTGATTCCAAAAACATATAGATATGATATGTTTGGATTAAAAACACGCTCAGAAAGTTAAAACAAAGAGAGGTACAGAAAAGCGTGCTATCCTTCTTAGTGCAACTACTACCCCGCTCTTCTTGTCAATTTCACTGCCTTTGCCATGAGCGGTGGACTGACGATGCTACGAGTATACGGTCTTGCTGAAAAATTACATTGCGTTCAGTTTCATTCTGTGAGTTCGACAGCTACTTGACTAAATATTGTATTTTCGCCTTACGCGACTTGTTTTCTTCTTCCTTTGTGAGCTGCAACTCCCATGAACACTCGTGTTTTGCACGAATGGGCTTCTACGTTTATAAATAACCGTTTTTCCGCGCAATGTAGGCAGCCGTACTCCTGGGATGTATGCCGGATATGTTAGTGCTGCGATAACCCAACACACTCTGATATGGATAATACTGAGGATCTGTACACACGTTGACCTTGGTAGAGGTCGGAAACAAATCCCCACCCTTAACCCACCTGGCACAGCCGGGGTTTGAACCCCGAACGTTCCACATGGGAGGCCGGCGTCTTAAACACTCAGCTATTGCGTCTGTCTATTTGATGTAATCCGCCTTGTTTGGTGTTTTGGAAAGTACAACACAAACTGTCGATTGAGAATAAAATGCTTGTCATTTAAGGGGAGTATACTCAAAGAGTGCAGAAGTCGCAGAATATTTGTCCCCGGCCAGAAACAGGAATCGCTATGGTACTAAATCAACCACACACACACACACACACACGCACGTTCGTTCACTTGTTTCAGTATCTTGCTGATCTTGTTGAGCTTGTTGTGCCCCATTGCTATGGTTGCACGCATGGGGTTTGTATTCTTCAAAACATTCGAATAAATCATGTTATAAAACCTAGTATCAGTCTGGAACTTGACACCAAGATTCATTCTTCAGTTATCTGAAATCGGATAGCACAGAAACGATGCAACTGCTGCACAGATTTCAACAAAAATTAAATGTAGAGCGGTCCAAGCCCACGGTTGCTAGCGCGATAGGAAAGAAAGGGAGGCATCAGGGGAAACAACAACGAGAGTAAGATGGAATTAATGAAAGCACGAGCAAATAAAAGATCGAACAAACACTACGAAAATAAAGAAACGTTCGAACGAAAGAACCTGAGAAATAAAGTCAGAAGGAAGGAAGTCTGCATGAAAAAAGAAAAGAAGTAAAGAAAGAAAGACAGACAGACAGACATACAGACAGAAACAGACAGACAGAAAAAATTGAACGTATGTAAATATCACTATAGAAACTCGTTTTATTATTCTCATAACAAACAAAGAGAAAAACAACGAGAAAAACAAAGAAAGAAAGAAGAAAAGATAAATAAATAAATAAACAAACAAACAAAGATGCAAAGATACAAACAAACAAACAAACAAACAAGAAAACAAATAACAATACCAGATGTAATATATCATATGCAACCAACCTTATCGTATCCACGCAACGCTTAACCCAAAATACGCCACACTCAAAATACACCCCAAAACAGCCACAGCAACAAAATGAACACCGCTATATAGAACTCTCCCCACCATCAGCACTATATTGACTCCACCTCACAATCTCTCTTGTCCAGATATCACGCAGGTAGAAACGTCAACACAAAGCACACACGCCAAGCCTAGAGGAACAATTCCACGCGCGCCTGTTGATTTCCTGAAACGCGGTGCTGGAAAACGAAGCTTCACTCGAAGGCAGTTCAGACACAGGTGAGTTCTGTGGAAGAGTGGACGGGAGTTTGGATGCATGTGGGTGGTGGAACAATGAAGTAGGGTGGGCGGAAGCGGGCGGTTGGGGGCGTGTTGGACGGAGAGGGGGAAAAGCTAGTCTGTCTGGAAAAACCTAGCGGATACACTGGCGGTCTTCAGCGAGTCGAATTTATGTCGTTGAAACACGGAATAGAATTGCAAGAACTGTCTGTCCCCGACATGTTTTTGTGGTTATGGCCTTTTAAAGGTACACTCCTTCATGTGAAAACAGCCTCACCATCCAAGGTCGGGTCAGGTTTGTACATGGTATAAGACAATCCCTCCGCTTGGACACATACCACAAACGAACAGCCTTGGTGTTCTTTATGCACAGTATGAGTTGTTCATAAACAATACCAGCTCAGAAGGCAGTCAGTGTGTTGACTTTTGTTATGTGACCAAGTGGGGGCATAGTCTTATCCCACGTAAAACCATAACTAGATCTCAGAGGCTGAACCGAACGAGAAGGAGTGAGAGGAAACTTTTTTGTTTGTTTGTTTGCTTAACGCCCATCCGACCACGAAGGGCCATATCAGGGCGGTGCCGCTTTGACATTTAACGTGCGCCACACACAAGACAGAAGTCGCAGCACAGGCTTCATGTCTCACGCAGTCACATTATTCTGACACCGGACCAACCAGTCCTAGCACTAACCCCATAATGCCAGACGCCAGGCGGAAGGAGCAGCCACTAGATTGCCAATTTTAAAGTCTTGGGTATGACCCGGCCGGGGTTCGAACCCACGACCTCCCGATCACGGGGCGGACGCCTTACCACTAGGCCAACCGTGCCGGTCTGCGAGGAAAATAGAGACAGACAGACAAGCAGACAGACAGAGGGAGTGCAACGAAAGACCAACCAAATAGGGCACATAGAATTGAGTTTTTGTGACATTACATCAAAGGTTCAAAAATGAGCATTTGCACAGCGCGTTTTGGTCTCCATTTCCTTTTTTCTCAAATGATGGCCCCCAGCTAGACTATTTTTCTTGTTTTATAATTATGTGTTTTTGTTGTGGGGTTTTACGTTCAGTTCCAATCTTTTCAATTAAGACGAATAGCTTACTCTAATAAACTGAATTCCTCTGAAGGTAGTTCTTGTCAAGCTGGACCAAAAAGTGAAGGGTGATTAATTATGTTTTGCAGCGTGCGTGTTCTCCCGACATTATGTGTTCTTTTTAGTGTCACTGTGAGGTCATTAATTTAACGTTATTTATCAAACGCATCCTTTAAACTTTGAAACAAAAACTAGTAAGCATGTTCAGCAAAACACTGTATGTGACCTTCTAAACAAATTCTTTTAACTCAGAAAAGAAAACTGGTAAACATGTACAGCGAAACACTTCCTGTGGATTAGGAATAACAACAAAAATCCAAGGTGGATAGTGTCACATTGTCTGCACAATGTGCTCAATAATCTGACTTTGTTTCACCCCCTGACGTCCACATTCTCTCCACATTACAGGCATTAACACGCGATCCGTTTCACCCCTACGTCACATTGTCTGCACAATGTGCTCAATAATCTGACTTTGTTTTATATGCTACTTAGCTCTCTGTAAGTATTCGTTTAAAGCCCCAGTATGTCTCACATGGTTTACAAAACGATTTAAATCTTCTAATGAACAAAGCAGTTCTAACCTTATGGAACACACTTGCAATAGCGTTTGAATTGCTATTTAGCTCGCGTAAAACGCACACCAGATTTTGTGGTTTATCTAACCCCTGAGCCATCGTGAACCCGTGTGATCCACTTTCCTTTTTTTCACAATTTAGTCGTCAGTTTGTGATTTCAATGCGACTGGCTGTATCTGCAATAGCACGTTATTGTGTACGTCTGATTCTAAAACACAACAAACGGCTGCGAGTCACACGAACTTGTCGGCGACGGCTGGCTTCAAAGAAAGAGAGCACTATGCAGAAAAATCGTCTGCTTTGAGACACGACCTTTCGTGACCCTGCTTCCGGGCTATCTTTTTTAAAACTTTCAAAACTTCGAATTGTACTGATCTTGTCTTGATGAAAAAAGAAATATTTTATGATTTAAGAATGTTTGTGTTACAAGCTGTCAATTTATTATTTAGATTTTAAAAGTTAGTTCTAGCGCCAAAACGAGGCGCCTGATTGTAGATCAGACGGTCCACGGAAATAAATTCTTTGAAAATTGCTCACTCTCGACGGAAAGCTGCCAGGATGTTCCCGTTCGGTGAGCGTTCAAATGGAAGGGTGTTTGTACTGTGTGTAAAAGCATGACAGGATCTGTGATGGTTTACGGGAGGCCTACTGTGCCTTAAATAAGACACAAAATTGCATATACTTTACTTCGAGAAACACAGTTTCTTTGAAATTAGAACAAAACAAAATTCAAATGTGGATATTGTCATTGCGCGCTCTTTTCGTGCCCATATTATTTATTCATAAGCCACAGTCTTTGTTTAAAAGTATCTGTTCCACAAGGTTTGCATTTTCAAATTTTGTTCTAAAAAAAGACAAAACTTAGGTTACCTGAAAAGCACTTTTAAAGAACTGGATTTTTTCAAGTATGGACAATCCAATACAATACAATCCAATCCAATCCAATCCAATCCAATGCAATACAATACAATACAATACAATACAATACAATACAATACAATACAATACAATACAATACAATACAATACAATACAATACAATACAATGCAATACAATCATCCTTCATTGTTCCAAAATGAGAAATTCCATTGTGGCTGAGATATCATCCGTATCAATAGGACCCGGTCGAAGAAATAGGGAAGATATTATTATTGCTATTCGTATTATCTTAAAAAGACAAAATACATTGTGGCTGAGAAAGCTTCCGTAGCACTAGGCCCCCATCGACTAAATAGGGCAGATATATATATATAATTAAATACATTTTGTAGTGCTATTCTTATTATGTAAAAATGAGAAATTACATTGTGTCTGGACAAGTTAGACCGTTAGACCGTCAACTTTTCACATCCGTATTATATTATACCCACCCCCACCCCCTTTTTTCCCCACTCACCCACGGTCTTTGCTTCAAACTGTGTGGTCAAGATGTTTACACACATTATCTTGCCATGCGAGAGACAGTCGTTTCATCGCTGACCGACATCGGCCAAATCAAGGTGACACAGAGGAATTTTTCTAATCTCACTCACGGTCCACTTCCTCGGACTTCGTTCTCTGAGGTCGGGACTGACACACACAGGTACGTGTGTGTGTTGTGGGTTTGAAGATCCCTTCTTGTGCAAGTGGTCGTGACAATAAAAACATCGCAGATCCTGTCTAACTGCTAGGCGGCTTATTGTCCTCATGGCTTATTATTGCCTATCTAGGATATGAATTTATATTAAATACGATACAAAAACCACATATTCGCACATGCCAGAAATACATATGCCCTGCAGCAAAAGATAGTACACAGATTAAATAATCATGAAACAAAGCTTGATTATCAACTAAAACCTTGTTCAGTTTGCCTTCAAAGTGTGTATGATTCAGAATGGTGCGTTGATTTGGGAGACGTTAGAACAAAGTAGGGGTCCAAATCAAAAGTCAGAACATGGTCACAGCGCTCTCTCCTATGTTTTTCAGTATCTGAATTCAGAATAAAACACAGACAAAATCCAAAAACTCAATACGATCAACAACAACAACCCAAATATCAGTAAGACTATGAATTTCACCAAAACACGTGAGAATGTGTGTGTAGTGACTCTGCTTTGATGGTGCGTTGCAATCGAATACACTGCAGTGCACAAGTCAGCTATCTGTATCAGTGCATGGACATTAAAGTTAAGAGACGTAGTGATGACTCTTTTGCACATTCCAACGGACGGTTACTAAATTGTGGGTACAATAAAAACTGTCCTTATATGCAAATTAAACAATTCAGATAGCTACTAAGCGTTTTAAGGGTGCTGCCTATTGCTTCTTTGAGCATTCAAAATAATTGCAGTCATGCGTTGACAACAATTGTATGGCTGTAAATGACCACACAACCGTTGGATTTTCTTGATATTTTGTATCAAAAGCAAGATTACATGTACCAATTTGTATACTGAATGTCACGGCGTTTTGACGTGCGTCTGATGAATTATCCGCCCAAAACAGCTAAACCATTGCACTTCTTTTCACCCCTGAAAGTTATTATTCTTTGGCAATAAATTAAATCACCAAAAGAATAGATGCTTTCACCAAAAGAATCGCTTACTTATAGCAAAAGATATTCCAATAAAAAATCGGATGTTTCCACCCACAGAATAGATGCTTCTAGCAAAAAACGGATTGATTCTACCAAAAAAAGAAATGAGACTTGCAAAAGAATTCTAAAAAAAACAACGAATTATTTCAACAACAAAATAGCTACTGTCAGCAAAAAAATATAAAGTTTAGTGTACTTTCAGAGACAAAATAGTGTCACTCCATATCATAATCATAATTGTACGTCCAAAGAAAGCTGAATTTGTGATCACAAATCACCTCTGCTTAAGTGAAATCAGTGAGTCAAAACAATGACCACCACTCACACTGTGTTTCACTGTGTTGGAGAATGACTATCCATTTCCTTTGTTGAAACTATATTTTCTTTTGCCTGAATTAGTCAATCTTTTGCCTTATAATTTCTTTTGCCTGAGTATATTGCCAGTTTATTTTATTTTTTGTTCAGACAGCAATTCTTTTGGCGGATCAAATTTGTTTTTGGTACTTTAATTCTTTGTCACTCAAGCCATCTTTTCTTTTGGTGAAAGCATCTATTTTTTTGGTAGAACCATCTCTTCTTTTGGTTCATTAAACGGGTGCCTTATTCTTTGCACCACATTTCTTGGATTGAGAGAGCTAATAACTCTATTCTCTTTACTCCAAAAAATTACCGGGATACATTTAGAACTACTATAAACAATGTATACTGTGAAACGTTGGAGTGACTTTTTCCGCCAAAAATGTGCGATTCGTCCGCTTGTGACGTCACACATATCGGACGTATTTGATATTTTGTTTTCCTTTTTCGGTTTCCCCGAAGTAAATTTGAACATTTCTACTTTGGCGAGGGGGGGTTCATCGGCAAACAAATCGTAAAATGCACGTGCAAAAAGTGACGCCGTTCACGTACGCAGATGACTAAAATTCACGTGCAATCCAAAGTAAAATAGCCTCCGCAAACTGAGTTCAAAGCAAGAATCCATTGCGTTTGATATTACGTCTGTGACACAAAATTGAAAAGTGTGCCGTTGAGTATATATTGCTATTTTGATAGACATGAGGGAGGATTCGGGAGTGGTAATTGGATAGTCTCACACAGACCTTTTTCGACGGTACCAGGGAAGTATAACGATCGAGAATATATTTACGACACTTTAACTACATGCGGTTTCGGTTTCATGACTCATACCTGTTCAGATGTGCTTCTGTGACAGGTCGACAGACGAAACAATTAGCAACACATTAATTCTAACTTAACCGTGCATGAACTACATTCCGGGTAATATTCTGTACTTGGAAATGCAACAAAACGTTCACCTCTCAAGTGAGTGCAGTCTAGACGACGGTCTTTCCAATGTTTTTCACTGAATCGGCAAACTTTTCGTTAACTATAAAACGTGCATTGCAAGCAATGTTGAAACGAAGTTACCAAATTAAAACATTCTCTCATTATCTACAGACTCTTCGTAGTCACTATTCCCGCAAACCAGCAGCAGCTAGCCGCAGAGGTCAGACACACGCAAACCAAACTGTTGGAAAATAACGGAAAATCAACCAAACAATTAGGAAGCACAATTTGAGTCTACTCAAAGATAGAGAGAGAGAGAGAAAGAGAGAGAGAGAGAGAGAGAGAGAGAGAGAGAGAGAGAGAGAAGGAAAGAGACAGAAAGTGAGTGACATAGAGAGAGGGCAGGAGAGAGAGAAAAACAGACAGACAGACAGACAGACAGACTAACAGACAGAGCAGAGCAGAGCAGATATTATTAGTTATCGTTAGATTTGACCGTGATATCAACATTTATCAGTCTGAATGTCGAGAAAGCTGAAATCATATCAGATCGAGGCGGGAGCCGAGACATTCAGACTGATAAATGTTGATATCACGGTCAAATCTAACGATAACGATTTTATCGCATTCAATTTCGGAACAGTAAGAACTATTAACCTGTGTCTCAAGAAGTCGGACAAACGCAAGGGAGGCTATTGCCATGTTGGAAATGTTGGATTTGTCTTTTTCTGCTTTCGCACTGAACTTCGTTGCTCTTACTTTTATTTTTCAGTAACAGTTTCTTTTTCTCAGACAAAAATAACGCATTTAAAATGCAAACAGAACAAAAATATACGGTCTAAACAGATCACAAGCAAAGGCTAACAAGTTCAGTGGAGTTGGAAGGAACAGCGAAGTACGAAAGTCCCAGTTACTTCACAGACTTTTTGACTGTGCGATTTGGCAATTCTGAACAATGGGAGGAACTGAAGTGCGCCAGGCTGTATCAGTGAAGTCCTCTGGCTCATTTTGTGTGTCCAATAAAGCTTCCAGGTATTTGTCGGCGTCGACGGACTGAATAATAATGTTGTCGAAGCTAGACGACACATCCAAAACGGCATCCAAAATGGCGTCCTCCGAAGGCGCTGTAACTGTGTAAAACTGAAAGATGCCTAGGGTTGATGTTGTATGGCTACGACTAAGAAGGGTGGAGAATGGTTCATGCAGGTGTGAACTGTTTAAATCGTCTGCTTATTTCCTGCCTGTTTGTGAGTGATGTGCGCTGAAACACTGTAAGAGATCTCACAATATATGACCTTACTGGGAGAATGCAAGTTTCCAGTACAAAGGACTTAACATTTCTTACATACTGCTTGACTAAAATCTTTACAAACATTGACTATATTCTATACAAGAAACACTTAACAGGGGCGGATCAGTTGCTTTGTAAGGGGGGGGGCACTTTGAATCGAAAAAGAATGTGATGGGCGCGAAGCGCCCGAATTTGCTAGGGGGGTCCGGGGGCATGCCCCCCCGGAAATTTGTTTTGCCCAAAGAAGCAAAATGGTGCCATCTGGTGCCATTTGAACTTAAAAATGGTCATAGAATCAGCATAGAAAAATCTTCTTTTTTTTCTTCTTCTTTTTTTTTTTTTTTTTTTTCGGGGGGGGGGGGGGGGCACGTGCCCCCTGTGCCCCCCCCCCCCTCGTCCGCCCCTGCTTAACAAGGGTAAAAGGAGAAACAGAACCGTTAGTCGCCTCTTACGACATGCTGGGTAGCATCGGGTAAATTCTTTCTCGTCCCAACCAATATGGGACTCCCCCTAACCCGCGGGGGGTTTTATGGCTGTTCCAACCACCTCATGAGCTCAGTCGGTAAGTTTGTAACATTCTTTTCTACTGCTTCTCTGTTAAAGCTGGGTGGGAGAAGTTGTTTTTTCGTCATTGCACAGCTTACTCTTTCTGAAGCAGTTACTTTCCTGTTATAAATTTGGGATTTTAAAAGCAGGGAGACATTTGTTTCCTTCAGGTGAGATTTTTTTCTTCAAAACTAAAATTCATAAACTACTTCCTGCACGATATCAAATTCACTAGGCACTTCCTGCACGATATCAATTGATATACAGTTCCTAGTTGACCAATGACAACAGCTGCTTTTGTCATGTGATCTGTAATAATGCAATAAACAGAGACATAAAATTAAGAGAGAGCGAGAGCGAAGAGCGAAACAGAGAGACAGAGAAACAGACATATAGTACATACACACAAACAGACGGACGCACGGACGGACGGACGGACGGACGGACGGATGGACAGACAGACAGACGGACGGACGGACAGACAGAGACAGAGAGATTGACGAGAAGGATGTGTGACCGACAATCACTCTTATCTCTTTCCCTCTTGTGATTGGAACTGCTTGCGTTTGCATCCAACCCTGCGTAAATAGTGACGTGCTTTCAGGTACATATCTTTCACTACGCCGGATAACTCTCCATACGTCAGTCTACACCTTCAGTGTGCTGCACAATCTCCACACAGAGTGCAAAGAAGCTGGAGAGAACTCTTACCCGTCAAGTCTGACATCGTTAAAGGCACACTGCTACCCGTGAAAACCGTTTGGCTCGCCGTCTCAGATCTTGCCAAGCTTTTGCATCGGAAAAGATCATCCTTCCACTTGATGACAAACTGCACATGAACAGCCTAGGTGCTCCGTGTGCACAGTTTGTGATGAATTGTGTTTAAAAAATCCCGCTAGTGGTTTATTAAGAAATGTATTCTGAAATAACTCTGAGCACATAAAGCAGTCAGGGTGTTGATAATTTGTATGTGTCCAAGTGGAGGGATGGTTCTAGCTCATGTTAAAGCCTGGCCAGATCTGAGACGGTCAGCCGATTTTTGTTGTAAAAGGGAAGACGTGGGTCTTTAAATATGTTATTTTTATTGGTCTCGCGTAAATGACCTTGTTGCACCACCACATACCACAGCCAGGCCATTGACATTTGGTACGTGTCCAAGTGGAACAATACTCTTTTCCCACGAAAAAGGGGAGCATGGAAGCTCAGTGGGTAAAGCACTGGACTAGTGATGCGTGGGTTACGGGTTCGAATCTGGGACGGACACAGGTCAACGATATTTGCTGACTCAAAAACGATATCGATTTTCCACTCCCGTACGTGTCACCACTGTAGCACGTAACAGATTTCGGCCATTCTGCCATAAGGGCAGGTGGCTTATTAGGGGTCGGCCCGCTATTGCGCGGGCTGCTATTGCGCGGGCCGCTATTGCGCGGGGCCGCTATTGCGCGAATCTTTAGGGTTAGGGTTAGGGTTAGGGTTAGGGTTAGATTCGCGCAATAGCGGACCCGCGCAATAGCGGCCCAGCCCCGCTTATGAGACCTGAAAATGCACACACTTGGCTAAAGCAACTCTGTTGTTGTTTGCTTTTCAGTGGGTGAAAGCCAGTTAAAATGTCCCAGCAATGGGACAATAAAGCAATGAAAAGCTGATGTGTGATTGTAATTACTAGGTGTTTTTTTAAAAGAGGAAGTAAGTCGGCTTTAAGGTTGGAGTCTACCCCTCGTAACAGAGATAAAACAAAATTCAAAAGCTAACTTTTCAAGGAGTGCTGAGGCCAGAAATAACAAATACAACACAACTAGCTTCAAACCTTCTCACAGAAGTAAAATAAAGTTATTCTTTTTTGTTTCTTTCTTTCTTATGTTATTGCTTTATTTATTGCCGACGGAGGTAACATCCCTGTCCTCCCTCGTCATTTTCAAGACATCCTTTCTTCTTGTATCTCACTCCTTTTGCTGCGTCGCTCACAAGAAATAACGGTTTTAGGTGTGACGAAAAAAAAGAACAGGGCCTGAGTACGGTGATGAATACAAGACTTATTTTACAACCATTTGAAAAATACATACATCCCCCGTGGCTGCCCGCATAACGAAATCGTTTTTCTCGTGTTTTGAACTTGCCAATGTAACAGCACAGAGCAGAGTCCGTCCCGCTCTTTATTTGTGTACATCACGTGGCCACACAAACACCCACACAACGCAACATTTTCACGAGAAAAACACGTTTATTTGTTTGCTTTGTCTGTATTACACAAGTCTATTTACATTTACCACTGACACACCAAATTGTATACTTTAGTTTGCAAGTGAATCGTTATCATACAAAATAACGTTATCATACAAAAATAACGTTATCACGAGACGAACAGAGATCTCAGAGATCGTCTGCTTCCCAACTGTTTCGCGCAAATCGTGTAATATCTATTTTTGCGGAAACCTCCCGAAGAAATGCAATCTCAGCGGCTTCCACCTGCAACATAGTCGTGCTTATTTGGAATGTGACGTCCTGTTCTTCGTCAGTCACACCTATCTCGAAAACTAAGCGTCGCACAGAACCAGCGCCCTTCCATTATCCCTGTCCCCCTCGGTCTCTCTCCTTCTAAATACTGCAAATCGTTGACTACACTGTAAACTGAAGTGTTACACTTTTGAACACCCTTTCTGTAACCAGTTTTGAACACAGTGCGATATAGTAGAAGCAAAGGGTAGAACATTGAACAGTGTGTTCAAAACTGGTAAAAGAAAAGGTGTTCAAAAGTGGAAGACTTCAGTTGAGAGTGTGGAGCAACAATAAAGTCATTTCTCTCTCCCCGCTCCCCCCCCCCCCCTCCTCCAACCGTATCTGAAGTTGTTATACCCACCTGCATGTCTGAGTGAATCTTAATGATACACTGCGGTCACAACTTTGTTTCTGGGTGGACGGTCGGGACCGCACGCAGTGTAAGAATTTAAATCACCGACTTTGGAACAATCGGTTGTCACCACAGGCAATGTGTGTGGTCAATGTGACGTGTCTGTAAAGTTCCCCCCTACCGTCTGTCAGTTTCACCTTCCTGTTTTAGGCATTGTCCTTTATGAACAGAGAGCACGTATTAACTCCCTTGGCGGTTTCCGGTGAACAGTTACTGAACATATAAACTCTCTTACCAACGATCTATGCAGGTACAACTGCCGTTTGTTATATTCTATATAAAGTTCTCGTACTCAGAGAAAGGCGAGAAAAAAAACGAATGTAAAAAGAAATAGAAAAAAAAGAAAAAAAAAAGAATAACCTAATGAAAGAAATATTCAATATAATTTATGAAAGAACCAGTGAATGAACGAATCCAATCCATCGATCGAACGGACAATGTGGATGGAGAAAAAAAACCCACATAAAAACAGGCGAAATCAATGAACATGAACAATCAAACAAAGAAAAAAACAAAAGAACAAACAAAATAAGTCTCTACTATTGCTAATGGCGTTCTGCCTCAAAGAGTGAATCCGACAACGAAATAAAATTTAAAGCAGGAAATTTTTTTCAGGTTCCGACTAGCTCAGAATTCATTACTTTTCAACTTGCCCACAAGGTAGAAATGCGGCAAAACAAGCTATTTCGGGAATGTGTCAAGTGGGACGTATCAAATGTCCGCCAGACTTGTGGTCACATTTGCAATATCAGCCGCTCACACTCGATCTTCAAAGATGTCGAGATTCCATGGCCATAGGGCTCAATTGATGGGCAGTAGAGCCCGGCATTGCTGCAATAACATTGTGTAGGTGGTTCGTGTGCATGGTCTTGCGCAGAGGGCTTTTCGTTTTCATTGGGGGGTGACCTGGTAATAAGTGCAGTAAATTTGCATCAAAAACAAGTGTTGACCTTAACGGGGTCAAGACGCCGCCCTTGGTAATATGGGGGTGGGACACGGATACAGACAGACAGACAGACAGAGGGGGGGGGGGGGGAGATTTTTTGTTTTAAATTTGTTTGTTTGTTTGTTTGCTTAACGCCCAGCCGACCACGAAGGGCCTGCCGCCATATCAGGGCGGTGCTGCTTTGACATATAACGTGCGCCACACACAAGACAGAAGTCGCAGCACAGGCTTCATGTCTCACCCATTCACATTATTCTGACACCGGACCAACCAGTCCTAGCACTAACCCCATAATGCCAGACGCCAGGCGGAGCAGCCACTAGATTGCCAATTTTAAAGTCTTAGGTATGACCCGGACGGGGTTCGAACCCACGACCTCCCGATCACGGGGCGGACGCCTTACCACTAGGCCAACCGTGCCGGTTTTGTTTTAAATGAATAAATTATTTTAAAAAAAATTAAGTAAATAAATAAATTTTAGAAAGAATTAATTTTTAAAAATTAAATGAATAAATTAATAAATAATGTTTAAACAAATTGACTGAGCACTTTACACGTGGTGACATGGTAGACAAACAAACACCTGAAACCCGGACAAACAGGCAGAGCAAATCCAGTAAGCACCCTTTACAAGGCGGCTTAATAATCCAACGCATGTTCGCATGCTGTCAGTGATAGAACGAGACCCGAAGGGAAGTAACTCATTACCGCCTCTTTCCAAAGTAAATGACGTACACACTTTTGCGTCACTTAACCTTCACAGTACCAATGATATTACTCATGAATTCAAACGGCCCATACTTTCTAAAGAAATATTCAACATAAAAAGTATCCTTCTACACAACCCACGCCATCCAAATAGAAATAAACAAAGTAAAATGCCTTCTTTGATTCAAAAGTGGGTCGTCCACAACCCACCACATATAGACTGTGTAGTTCAAATGACGTCACTATTTGTTTGTTTATTTACGGAATAATTCTTTAAAAATCGGTCGTTAAGAAGGATCTATGGTGTTTGAGATTTACATGAAGTCTCGATCAAAAATCCATGTCCCACCCCATATTACCAAGGGCGGGCTTCTTGACCCCGTTAGGGTCAACACTTGTTTTTGTCATGCTGTCAGTGATAGAACGAGACTCGAAGGGAAGTAACTCGGAGTTCTGGGTGCGGGAATTCCCGCAAACGTATGAGTCTGTCAGTGGGTTTCGTCCCCTGGCTCGGTTTGTAAAAGCGTTAAAAGCTAATATCTTCCGTTTGACTACCGTTAGGAATGTAATTTGTTGCATACACCCGTCTAACCCTATTCCTAACAATTTCACGAAATTTGAGCTTAATTGACCCAGAGATACAAGTCTTACCCGACAAACACCGACCGACCGCCAGCTCGCCTCAAACAAACAAACAAGCAAACAAACAAACAGACAGAGCAAATCCAGTAAGCCCCATTATACTAATGGCGGCTTAATAAAAGGAAAGAAAGAAGGAGAGGAGGAACGAAAAAGGGAGAACAAGAGAGAAGAAAGAGGGAGAAAAGAAAGAAGGAACGAAAGATGTAATAAATGCCGTGTTTTTGTATTTATGGACAATCTCCCGGTTTTAGCTCTTTCTCTCTAACATATACTCACACGAACGCGCGCACGCTCTCACTCTCTCTCACTCTCTCTCCCTCTCTTTCTCTTAAACCTAAATACATATCCAGCGCATGAATAGACCCTTTTCACTTAAATTTTGGCGCATGCGCTGTGAAGTTTATTGTCAGATCTACCGGAACAAAGGGGCAAAAGGAAAAATCGACAACGAGGTTTGGTGCAAAGTAAAGTGCGGAGACGACGAGACAAACTGTTGTGTTTACAACTGCAAGTGCAACAGTGGAATCAATGAAGAAAGAGAAATACGGTGGACAGAATTTGTCATTGTATGGCTTTCCGATGGGTGCAATTGCGAAGGCGCAACAGCGAAGGACGCGATGGGTGCAAGCAATCCGACGACAGGGGTTTGTCGTGCCATTGAAAAGTCTGCTCGCGTCACTTCGTGTCTGGCAATGGCACGGCTATCAACGATGCCAACTCCTTTGACTTCGTACCCACCCGTAATCTTGGATTTGAGAGAACATCAAGAACAAGTGACTCTAGCAGAAGGACAAGGTACTGGTCGGAGACGTGACTTTGTCCGCTCAGTGAAGACCGACGACAAGCAAGCGGTTTTGCTTCCACCCCCCAGTGTCAACGCTGAAAATATCATCGGATCTGGAAGAGACTCAGAGCCAAGTAAGCTTTGTTTGTTTTTATCAATTTATGATCTGCTGACTTCAAATTGTCTTCCTACATCAGTGTATAAGAAATTTAAAATGAATCGGCAGCCCAAAACGGATGCATAAGAAGGGTCACGAAACAATGTATTGCAAGATTTTAGAAAACAAACAAACAAGATCTAGACATATGTCGACAAGCCGCGTGCATGCAATCAACCAGAGATCTGTTGCTACAGTATCTCTGAATCAACCGACTCTTGAATCGAGAAGATTAAGGAGGTTACTTGATACAAATAGTGATGCAGTTTTCAAGACATCGATAAAGCTCATGCTGAATCATTTTTTTTATTCCCAGAAATGTACCATTGAATTGATGCAACAACAAAAATAGCACTAGATTTCTACAATTTTGATTTTGCATAGAACACTCCAAAATAATTTCCGGGGAGCATCTCCCGCACCCCTAAGTTTTTTTCAATTTCAGGAGTTATTTCCCTCAGGTATTTTCATGCTTAAATGCTGTGAGTGTGATGCATGTGTAATCTGATAACAAGATCATTGATGCTAATTATATTGCTAATGTATACATTTGATTTTGTATTTACAGAAGCAGCCATTCCTTTGCCCTCCGCATCTAGTGAGAGCTTAGGACCAGGGCCAGATCATGCCTTTGCAAAGAGGGACACGACTACATGTGAGGGTATTGTTATTGGAACACAGACTACCTCAAGTTGGCAGAGCTGCAGATGACAATTACATAACAGGCCTCTGTGATTAATCGTCTGACTGAAGATGTTTCTGGCTTGAAGAAAGACAACATGAAGGTGAAGGAGAACATACGCTCTTTTTCTGTTGATTCTCTACTGAAAAATGACACTGCAGTATGGTTTCACACATATGGTGATCTTTCGGTATGCATGTACCTACTTCGTAAACAAAGGCAGGTCTACATTACTGGTTCACATCACTCCAAAGAGCAAGAAGCTTATTTTGTCATGTAATGGTTTATATAATTTACTCTGGTACTGTATAGAATAAAGGGCCCATTATCAATCAAATCTCTGGTCTGGTCTGAGTTTGTTTCATCAATGATTGTATGTGAGCTTACGAACATAACGATTCCCACTTTAAATAAATGCGATCAAGATAATTAGGTAGACAACATGTCAAGAGACGTTTATTCCTTATTTCTTGTTATAATTGAAGGATATTATTATGCAATATACTGCTTTGTTTTTTAAAATGGCTTCAAATTGTCTCCCTTGTTCCGACACTTTAGTACACAATTTGTGCATTCACTTGAGTTATTTCTTAAAGAAAATTACCCCCCAAAATTATTCAAAACAGTCTTTGACATATCTACAGTTTAATTAAAAGAAAAACTGTATTTTATTTTAAGTGATAAATAAATATAGACAAATCTTGGGACTGTGCACAAACTGATCGGCTTGAACTCAAAAGTCGCAGCCAAGAATTTTCTGCAACTTTTGAGTTCAAGTCTGTCAGCTTGTGCACGGTCCCACAATCAGTTCAAAAAGAATTTTCCTTGATATAGCCTTGAAAAAAAAAGTAAGTAACAAATTTTGTACAAACAAATTTGTTCAAGGGAGACAATTGGAATCATGTTTTTTAAAATCGGTGAATTGCATTATAATTTCCTCCAAAAAATAACAAATAACTGTGAAATGAATTGGAAAAAAAGTGCTAACATTATTACCTTGATCAGATCGATGTGTATGACAAGGAATTTCTATGTTTGCTGATTTGGTTGTCCGGTAATGACTTTCATGCACAGGGCTTCTAAATTCACTCGCTCAAACGCTCATGTCTGCACCAACATTCACACACGTCCATATTCATAAGGGATGGTGACAACACGCTCTTGAACAACAAACATGGCACAAAACGAATGAACATTTCAAACATTTCGCTATTGAATGAAATCATCAGTACATGGATATCAAATCATAAAACATCTCACAAAATACCTCCTTGCCATTCCGAAGTTGAAGAAGAATACAGTCCGGCATTACACACACTACACTTTCATCACTGAGAATCGCTGTTCACAACACATGTCCTCGGCTCTGATACGTTCTCCGAATAATACACACAAGTCATGGATGATGGTATAGTCCGTACGAAGCCGAACCACTTCTTACTATCCTCTGACACAAGTTCTTATCAGCTTCCACAATCTTCTGTCTTAACTGCAGGCATTTAAAAAAATAAACCTGAACTCACACACAGAGGTGACAGCACTACGTACCCTCCCTCGCTGTAAACAAAGTACTGATTTTACCTGTCCATATTGAAACTACATGTATACATTTTTCACTTGACAGAACAGTTAACTGTTGCTACCAACTTAATTAACTGGTATTGGAAAAAAATATCACACCTTGAAAACCCTAGTTCAGTATATCATAACTATATACAGCCTTCAAACGGTTGGTACCGGTTGTTGAAGATCTCTTAGTCGCGCTTCCTTGCATCCGGACTTCTTGATCAAAATTGAGGCCTTGAAGAGTCGTCCGGGGAAACTTGTCTTGTCTTGAAGCATACCTGAAAATGAAATTATTTTTTTTACTTGACACTAAAGCAAATCTTATGCTGGGTACAAATGCTAAAACAAGTTGCGCCAGTCTGTCAAACATGTATAACGATACTGAACGCAGTACATTTCACAAGGACAATGCTTAGCTGAAAACCAGCATCCACGTCGAATAAGGTAAATGGCAACCCAGCATAGCGCAGTAGCAAAACTGTCCCACAGGAAATCACGCTTCCCTGTGTTTAAAACAAATCTGTTTAACTTTCTAAGCTTGTAGCCCTGAAAGTCAAAAAATTATGCACTAGCCTCTGGCTAGTGATTCTGAAAACGTACCAGCCAGAGAGCAAATTTTACGAACCAAACCAACAATTTGATTCAGCATCTTCACTCGCATTTGGCGAGTAGATGAACACTTCTACTCACCAGTTGCATGCTTCTACTAACTATGGCGAGTAAAATACTTGCCACTTTCACTGTTTCAGGGCTGGTTTGTTTTTAACCTAAACATAATGTTGTAGTTTTCCAGAAATTGCTCTACACACAAACATACACCACCGCCCTGGTCTCCTGACTAAATGTAAAATGCATAGTTTGTTGATAATGCACTTTATAAATATCACTGTTTCTCTTTCCCCAGTCTTGTAGCTGTTGTAGTTAACAAGCTCTATATTTTAACTTTGAGACTTATGTTCTGAAAAAAATAGACCACACTCTGATGTAAACCTCTAGGTAATGCAACCCTAATTTCCTTAATATTAATTATTATACACACTTACTTAACAATTTGTATGTCATCGAGAGCAGCTGGTGCAGTTTTCATGGCAGCATGCCCCTTCCACATACATTTGTAGTGTGTACAAGTTTTGTCTGCTGGCACAGTGTCGATTCCTTCAGCCATGTAGTGTGAAGCAGCAACAAGTGTGGCGGCCACATGGTTGCAAGACTGTCCTTTCTGGGTAAAAACAACAACACACATTCAAATTCTGTTTGTGTCATCTTGATTTTCCTTAGCCTGCTAATAACAATTAACTTTATCTTTCCTAGGAATTCCTACAGAGAGCTTGTAAGCGCATGCTGTTGATATAGATATATTTTATATAGATCTATATAAAATATATACCGGCTCAGAATGGAATTTGATCTTACTGCAGTGATAACCTTCATTGACAAGAGGATTCACAAACACATGTGTACGTACACATTAAATAAAACTCAGGTACCTGGTATTCTATTGAACATGCCTAGCCAACTTAACATGCTGCTCATAACTTTGTCAAAAATGACAGCTTTTGCATGCAGACATTTTCAGTAGAGAATTATGAATCTCTGTGTGTGTTTGTCACTTTGTGTGCCATGCATTATATGACTGAGTATGAAAACTGATTGTGTAAGATACCAAGTAATGCAGCCATCAAGTTAATCCCACAAAACATACAAGGCCAACAACACTTACCCAGCAATACACTCGCAGTAGGCTCCAAGTGCCTGTCCGGTCAGCGTCCCACCACAACAGCATACACTTCGTTGCGAGTCTGCTTCATTGACGTCAGCACACTCGCTCTGAGTCTGATCACCACAGTTGCTTTCTAGCTGTTGTGCCATGCAGAAAGACATTTTATGCACACAGTATGTCTATCGTTTACCCCAAGGTTTTGCATTCTTTGCGCTGGATGCGTCGTATAACTTGTCGAACGTCGACGCAGTAGTATCAGTAAGAAAGTTGATCCAGAGATCTGTAGATCTGTGGTCGATCACCTCTGCTTCGCTTATGTAGGGGAAGTTCGCCAAGTCTTTCGTCCATATACCACCAATAGCCGTTTCAAACCATACCTTCATGCATGTCCTTGACTTTTAGTTCATGATTTTGAACAAGATAATCCGTTGTCTTGCAGAATTTCTCAAAGTAATCCTCTGGCAATAGTACTTCGAGCCCCGACAGTGAAAGAGGTATTTCAGACTGCCCCTTATTTCCGGTTATCAGAGAGAGGCTGCCGTGCCCTAAAATCTGATTGGTCGAAACGCTGGGGGCAAAGGTTATACGAAAAAGGTCTGGATAGGTGTAACGACAAACAAGTTTACAGTGCTAACATACATTATCGGCTTTCAATCATGCTCTATCGTTCCACGGCACAAACTCTCTCTCTCTCTCTCTCTCTCTCTCTCTCTCTCTCTCTCTCTCTCTCTCTCTCTCTCTCTCTCTCTCTCTCTCTCTCTCTCTCTCTCTCTCTCTCTCTCTCCAATATTTTTTTATGTTTATACTCGACCATTATTCTGATGTTTTATTAGTTTAATACTTTGATGAGGTATGTGCGCAGTATTTGCTTTTGTTTACAATTATTCTCTGTATATGTTACAAGGACAGGTTGGAAGATTAGGCTAAGCCTAAAACCTTTATCCTTATGTAATAAAGTTCTGAGTTCTGAAAGTTCTGAAAGTTCTGAGTTCTCTCTCTCTCTCTCTCTCTCTCTCTCTCTCTCTCTCTCTCTCTTTCTCCCTATCTCTCTCTCTCTCTCTCTCTCTCTCTCTCTCTCTCTCTCTCTCTCTCTCTCTCTCTCTCTCTCTCTCTCTCTTTCTAACATAGAAACATTTCCAGCGCAAACGACACATCTAGTTTAAACGTGTCCACTGTTCACATGGGCAGCGGTTTGATTTAATTCGTCGTCGACTAACATTGCTCGACAGTTGGGGGAACGTTGGTAGAAAGTCTGCAATGTGAACAGCACTTTTACGGGCGTCCACGCCGGAGGCAACTTTGATAAATCCTTCCCGTGGTGATGTGAAAATGATCGGCCATCTGTCTGACACTTTGGCATCGTTAGCCGTAAAACACGAGAAGAGTGACGAGTCTTCAATCAGCTATCGTATCAACGTAAGACATACGTGCTGCGCGCGCATGTCGGGGTCGGATATCACCTTGACTGGTGTATGAATATTCATGGTTGCGGTCGTTTTGAAAAAAATGGGATTTGGAAATGAATGGAATATGCAACGGAAATAAAAGGAAGGGGATAGGAGAGGAGGATCAAAGACAATAAAGGGTGTGGTTGTAAGAACGCAAGCACACACCCACATGCACACACCCACATGCACACACCCACATGCACACACACACAAGCACACACCCACATGCACACACCCACATGCACACACCCACAAGCACACACCCACAAGCACACACCCACATGCACACACACACATGCACACACCCACATGCACACACCCACATGCACACACCCACATGCACACACCCACAAGCACACACCCACATGCACACACCCACATGCACACAAACACACACCCACATGCACACACCCACATGCACACACCCACATTCACACACCCACATGCACACACCCACAAGCACACACCCACATGCACACAAACACAAGCACACACCCACATGCACACACCCACATGCACACACCCACAAGCACACACCCACATGCACACACTCACAAGCACACATCCACATGCACACACCCACATGCACACACCCACATGCACACAAACACATGCACACAAACACATGCACACACCCACATGCACACAAACACGCACGCAAGCACACCGCGCTTGCAAGAAGACACACACGAACTACGCACAAACGAATAATTGCAAACAGGCATGTGTTCTCTCTGTCTTTCTCTATCTCTCTCTCTCTTTCTCTCTCTCTCTCTCTCTCTCTCTCTCTCTCTCTCTCTCTCTCTCTCTCTCTCTCTCTCTCTCTCTCTCTCTCTCTCTGTCTGTCTGTCTGTCTGTCTGTCTGTCTGTCTGTCTGTCTGTCTCTCTCTCTCTCTCTCTCTCTCTCTCTCTCTCTCTCTCTCTCAGATTGTAAAAAAAGGACTTGTCTTAATTCTGTATCCTTGTTAAATAAAGTTCAGTTCAGTTCAGTTCTGTTCAGTTCTCTTTCTCTCCCACTCTCACACACACACTCACACACACACACACACACACACACACACACACACACATATATACACACATGCGCGCGCGCGCGAGAGAGAGAGAGAGAGAGAGAGAGAGAGAGAGAGAGAGAGAGAGAGAGAGAGAGAGAGAGAGAGAGAGAGAGAGAGAGAGAGAGAATTGAACTTTATTATTGAACTTTATTTAACAAGGATTAAGATTTAAGGCTACGCCTTTTCTTTTTTTTTTTTTCTTTTTTTTTTTTTTTTTATTCTCTTTTTGTACATTTTTTTTTTTACATGAATATGCTGTACATTACAGGACATCACCTAACCGAAAGGACAGAATCATATAACAGAAAAGCACACTTGGACAATTACAACATACATGGGGTGGGAAGATGGAATGGGGAGGGGGGGATGTTCAGCGGTTTGGTGGTCGCATTATCAAAAGGTTTTAAGAACGAAAAAACCTAAGGGTTACATCAAAACGTGCATATACAGGCGCCAATCCTTGTAGAATTTATCTACTGTATTATTCACAACTGCGTTATACTTTTCACAAACAAATCTTTGCTTAAAGTTTCTACTAAATGTCTGAAAATGAGGGGTCTTTTTGTTCATTTTGGAAATATATACATGGTGTTTGGCACAGATTAATAACACATCAAAAGCTTTATCGGTGACTACATTGTTCGCCACTCCAAGAAGAACCAGTTCTTTAGACAGTTTTAAATTGTCGCAATGGGTGCAGTTCGCCTTTAGCCAATTTACAAATTCTATCCAAAAAGTCTGCACTTTATCACACTCCCAAAACATATGTAAAAGGGTTTCTTCATTTCTACCACAAAATGTACACAATGACGTATCCACAATTTTTCGCAAAAATAGAAACCTTTCTGTGGGCAAAACTCTGTACAATAATCGGTACTGGAACCATCTCAGACAAGTGTCATTTGTTGTTTTAAAAACATGTTGAAAAATAGCCTTCTTATCTAACAAACTGTTTAAAGATTCAGACCATTTTTCGATACATTTTGGGACCGTAGTATGTTCAATCAGTTTTTTGTAAATAAGTTGTGTCTTACCTTTACAAATACATTTCCACACAATGGGCTCTGTCATAATAAAATGTTTATCAAATTCTAAGCCGATTTTTCTCTGATATTTCTTAACAGCCTGGATTACACCTTGATACAATACAAAATCGCCTCGCACATTTGGATATTTGATTTTAAACGCATTATAGGATAAGTATCCATTTTGTCCCAAAATATGACCAATCTGAGCTATTCCATTGTCGATCCAATTTTGAATGTACACTGTCTTTTTATCTCTCCGAATATTAACATTATAATGTAAACATTCTGATACAAAATCGTTAAAGGTTATAGGGTCACATTTTCCATGTAGTTTCTTATAATGTTTAAAAACATTGGTCCAAAATGGGTTTTCCATTCTCTGCATCAAAACATTTGCAAATTCCTCTCCTCTCATATTAATTGTTGTAACAGATGGACATGCTTTAAACAATAGTCTTGATATTAATCCAGTAAGACCATCAACTCTTTTTAACCAAACAATTTTTAGAGATGACAGAAAACTTTTCACGTCAATCATCTTTAATCCTCCATCTTCATAGGGTTGGGTGACCGTAGTTCTTTTAATTTTATCTCTCTTTCCATCCCAAAGAAATTTGAAAAAAATATTATTTAACTCCATCATAAACTGTTCGTCTGGATCAGGTAAATTAGTAAACAAATGTGTCAATTTGGAAATAGCCAAGGTTTTTAGGACTGTTATTTTACCAAAGGGTGTCAGGTTCCTTCTGGTCCATGAATTCAGAAGTTTTTGAATTTCCTTTAACTTATATCTATAGTTAAGAAAAACAACCTCGGATACATTCACCGAAAAAATAACGCCAAGTGCTCTAAAATTATCCGGGTTCCAGGTAAAATTCATATCAGGCAAAAATCTTCTTTTGCAAAACTTTAAAGGTCCTAACCAAACTACAATTGTTTTATCATAGTTCATTCTCAGACCTGACAGTGATGCAAAATGTTGTAACACTTTTATACTTTCGCAAAAAGATTGCTCTGTACCATCAAGAAACAGACTGGTATCATCGGCGAATTGTGACAATAAAATATTTTCGCCAAGAATATTCATACCACCAATCTTTTTGTTCTGGCGTACCATAAGAGACACGCCTTTTCTTACAATCTGTCCTTGGGACGCACAGACACACAATGATAAAATTGAAAAATTAAAAAGTTTTTCGGTTTTTTTTTAATGCAATTTATATCGCGCACATATTCAATGCGAGCTGTTCACTATTTGAAAAAGCAACGAGTGTAAATCTGGTACGACACAGCAAGCCATGTAGTATTCTGCTTATCCTACATACTGTACTTACGTGTATTTTACTGAAAATGTCTTGCAGACGAGGCAGCTAAATTGAAGACGCTTGTTTTGGAACCTCAATCTCTTCTAAAGCCTCGTGCAATCTATTACGTCAAAGCAAAGAAACGTCACTCTGAAAGTGTGGCGTGACGTGTTAGTTCTAAAGATTCATCGATGGTAATTAGCGAGCGCAATTTTTGTTTCTATAATGACGTTTGTCTCGGTGACTTTGGCATCATAAGCAGTGGAAAAACAGGTCCCTGCCAGACTTGCTTGACATGACCTCATTTACATGATATGCACACGTGTGTTTTGAACGATTATTATCACACGGGTGTCTCTCTCACGTATGTAGGATAAAAAGATTTACAAGTTTCTTACTAAACATACAGACACTAAAAACGTCAAAAATGTGATCGCCCTTAATATATATGATATACATCCCCTCATTACGTGTGAGGATAGATCAACCAGTATTAATGTACATGCACTCCATAAATCATGTATGACAAACTGGCCAGCATGACTGTGCGACGAAACGGAACGTTCAAATGCTCGAACGTCAAACGACGGTGTCATGCATGATTCAACGATTCTACTCGCTGGGAGTCTAATCTTCAGTTTGTAGAATGACTCAACTGTGATCAATGAGCTTGTCGAAAATGACATAGTAAGTTGACGATTTTCTGCGGGGATGTTGATTATACTGACGACGACGACGACGACGACGACGACGACGATGATGATGATGATGATGATGATGATGATGATGATGATGATGATGATGATGATGATGATGATGATGATGGTGATTTGTATTACTATACTGTACTTATGTTCATTTCGTCAAATTAGCAAGTCAGTTTTTACATTTAGTCAAGTTTTGACTAAATGTTTTAACATAGAGGGGGAATCGAGACGAGGGTCGTGGTGTATGTGTGTGTGTGTGTGTGTGTGTGTGTGTGTGTGTGTGTGTGTGTGTGTGTGAGTGTGTGTGTGTGTGTGTGTGTCTACAGGTCTGTCTGTCTGTGCGTGTGTGTGTGTAGAGCGATTCAGACCAAACTGCTTGACAGATCTTTATGAAATTTGACATGAGAGTTTCTGGGAATGATATCCCCGGACGATTTTTTCATTTTTTCGATAAATACCTTTGATGACGTCATATCCGGCTTTTTGTAAAAGTTGAGGCGGCACTGTCACACCCTCATTTTTCAATCAAATTGATTGAAAATTTGGCCAAGCAATCTTCGACGAAGGCCGGACTTCGGTATTGCATTTCAGCTTGGTGGCTTAAAAATTAATTAATGACTTTGGTCATTAAAAATCTGAAAATTGTAAACAAAATAATTTTTTTTATAAAACGATCCAAATTTACGTTCATCTTATTTTTCATCATTTTCTTATTCTAAAAACATATAAATGTGTTATATTCGAATTAAAAACAAGCTCTGAAAATCAAAAATATAAAAATGATGATCAACATTAAATTTTCGAAATCAAGTTAAAAACACTTTCATCTTATTCCTTGTCGGTTCCTGATTCCAAAAACATATAGATATGATATATTTGGATTAAAAACACGCTCAGAAAGTTAAAACGAAGAGAGGTACAGAAAAGCGTGCTATCCTTCTCAGCGCAACTACTACCCCGCTCTTCTTATCAATTTCACTGCCTTTGTCACGAGCGGTGGACTGACGATGCTACGAGTATACGGTCTTGCTGAAAAATTGCATTGCGTTCAGTTTCATTCTGTGAGTTTGACAGCTTGACTAAATGTTGTATTTTCGCCTTACGCGACTTGTTTTTTCTCACACAGATGAATGCTAATGAGTACAGGCGGACAAGAAACCAGGTATGGTTTTCACACTGACAAAAATGTGGAGCTCCTATCAAAGCCATGCAATCAGACTCAGCAAAAGAAGCTAACCAGATATACTTTTTACACTGAATGGGAATAACTCCAGATAGGAACTTGCTCCAATCAATCACAAGTACTGAACGGACCCAACAGAGCAGAAACAAGCCTTCCAATGTCGAACAGCGGGCGATGTGATCAGTACTTACGAGCCAGTAATAGACCATCTTTTTACATTCATTCCATCTAGCTCTATCTTTTCTTCCGGTTTGTCAAAACAGATGTATGGGTTCACTATCAATGTCTTTAAAACGATATCGGAGACACATGCTCGAGGGAAATGAGGCTCAAAATAGAGAGGTTATAGGGAGAACAACATATTACTCATTACAAAACCAAGAAAGTCAAGGGCTGACCTTAAACAAGACCCTTAAACAAGACACCCCCGTTCCGCATGTAGTTGAACTCCAAGACTATTTGTCCCCCCCCCCCCCCCTACCCTACCGGCGGGGGCCCACATAATAATCGCAGACTGCCAGATTTGTTGCGGTAAACAGATATTTTTCCCAAAGGACAAACAAATCCCCAACTACCACAATCCTCACAAGAAAATAAAACAAACAAACAAAAGCTCTGTCACATGGCAAAGGTAACAAGTCAAAATAAGACGAAGTCAACACAGAATTAAATGCCTTAATTTTGAGTACAAAAACTAGCAAAATGAATGCACTCAAAACCGGTAGCACTGACATATTGATCATTCCTTGTTGCGGCATTTTTACACAGACGCCGGTAAATACAGGAGACTCCTGGTCAATACGAACATTTAGTAGGCTCGCTAATAATTACAAGGCCACTATCAAGGCAAATAGTGGAATGCAATGCTGCCCTCGTCAACAATTTTGCATTTTCAGAAACGTCTGAGGTGCGTTTTTCTTTCAATTGCCCTTGGTCCGTTCTCAACGTTCTGAGTCGATCTGTGAAAGTAATTAGAAATGGTAAAACCGGAAGTCATTAAAAATCTTAAACCGGTAGGACAGTAAGTGCTAGCTTCCAGTATAAAACCTACAGAACCTCGAGTCACCTAAATAGCACGCACTTGAATGATACCAGCCACCGATCAGCGATTTGTAGGTACTAATCGACACAACTACAGCGTTTGCGTGGAACCAGGACTGGCGACTGACTAACAATAAAACTCTCCGCTGTATTGTGAGTCAGAAGATCCAAGTTGCGAGGAAGAGTAAAGGTTGGCTGGTGTCTATCATTTGTTACAAATCTCGGCCTCCAAGGCCCACGAGAGCGCTGTTACGATTCTGTCGCGTAATGGTCTCTATGGAAACGGACCTCAGACCGAGACCGAGACGCGGATTCATAAAGAAGGAGAAAAGTTTGAGAAAAGAAACGAGGCACTGTCAAGTGACTACAGCGAAAGGGACCAAGGGGAGAAAGGGTCCGGTTTTTACGACGAAGATTCATACTAATAACTAGTGGGGGAGAATGTAAGACGAGGACTTTTCTCGGGGAAAAAGTATTGCCCTCGTGTGGAAATGAGGACTTTTATTAGTCTGTTTGCCAAACCGCGTGGTTCTATGCCCGAAACGTACGAGGACAAAGTTTGGTTTGTAATACTTTTCACAGGGGAAAAAGAAATCTTTCTCGCTAACAAACGATCTCTTGGGAGTCTAGCTGTCACAGCAAGAATTGTTACAAATTAAATGACTGACTAATTAGAGTTGAACATCCTCCTCGACCAGTTGGGACAGGCATTGATAATACATTGAGGATATGGTGAGGTATTTTGACTCGAACGAGCCCACTACGGCTGCCTTCTTCGACATGTCAGCATTAGGGTTGTCTCGGCAACGTATTGAGACACTATCATGATGACGAGAGACAAGAGGTTATGAATGAGTGTGGTCGTGTTTTCCAAGCCCTGAGACTTTTGCTGTGAGCTTGGGATCTGTATCGTGCGCATGTGTGGACACGGGGTTGTTCGGACACCGAAGAGATCTGACTTTGATAAATACAAGTCTCACCGAACGTAGGATTTGAACCGGACCCACGCTGATGATGACAAACTGGTTTTAAAACCAGCGCTTCCGACTGAGCTACATCTCCGCCTCCACACATTGGATAAAAACATTCAAAGCGTAAGGCACGTACCCAGTCCCATGGCATTGTCTCGTTATTTTCAAATCAAAGTGTCTAACATGAAAGCCGGCGTGACAAGTTGCCCGCGTGGCAGGGTAAACATCGGTGTGACGCGCAACACTCTAACCCTAAGGTGAGCCTGACAGTAAAGAGCTCACGAACTTAGAAGAAACCCACGGTCGGCAAGATATTTATTTCTCAGAGCCAACTTTGTGCCAACTCTCTTTCGATGTCAGAACACTCCCGTGTGCACACATGCGCACGATAAAGATCCCAAGCTCACAGTGAAAGTAGCAGGGCTTGGAAAACACGAAACACGCATGTATTAACTCTCGTCTCTTTAATTATCACCATGATCGTATCTCGACAGTTTGAAGAGAGGGGCCTTGATATTAATTGGGCAAAATCGACTTCGCGAAGTCTGCTTCACGAAGCTAGCTGCACGGAGTGTTGGCACTGAATTTTCAGAAGAAAGCTTTCGCGAAGTAAACTTGGGGCTTCAATTAATGAAGGCCTAAATGCTAGTGTGTCGAAGAAGACAGAGGAAGCAGGCTTGTTCGAGTTAAAATAATGTATCTCACCATATCCTCAGCGTATTAATAATTACCGAAACCTGTTCCAGTATAGGTCAACTGGTCTAAGAAAACATTAAACTCAAATACTCAGTCAGTCAGGTGCCCCTGAGAATGAAAAATGCAGGAACTTGAAAGGAGATGACAGCGAAGTGGGACCAAGCTGTAATGCCAAAGGAGACAATAAATGTCGACAACAGTAAATGTGAGCTACGGGGAACCAGTCTCCTGGCATTAAAGAAAAAAAAGCTTTTCATGAACAAGCACTTCATCCTTGAATGTAATTGTTGTATGTGCATTGCAATCAAATGTGATCATCCCTGCACCAATCAATCTTTATGAACTTAATTCACTTTTCCCGTAGTGATTGGGCATTCTCCCGAGCACTTTTGTTTCCTACTTCTGATACCATTTCCTTCTTGAAATTTCATGCACATAAAATCCTCAAACATAAGGTCAGTTTAAGTTGTGACGTCGGGCTTAAAGATAACCGTGGATGTGATACAGATTGGTTGTAACTAATGTATAGAAATGTTCACCAGTGCCAAGATTCGCATCCTGCATGCGTTATTTGCGATGGATTTCGGTAAAAATAGACATGTTTCTAACTGTTCCAGTAAAAAGACGCCCTTCCGGTTGAGATATTGAAATGGCGGAAGAGCTCTAAACTGTGTTTCTGTAGAGTTGATCCGTGTGTGAGAGGCACACAAAGAGCTATCCAATAGCCACAACAGATATAAAACAAAAGTGCTGTGATGTCATCATAGAAGTTTGGCTCGATTTTGATGTTTTTGAGCTTTAGACTGAGTGAATTATTCTCCAAGAAAAAAATATTCTCTTGAATACAATCGAGAATGCATAATTTAACATTCTTTTATTTTTATCCATACCAGGAAATAATATAAACACTATTTCATAATAAAAATAACCAGTGTTGTCCTTCTCCTGAGAAGCTGTTTAAAATGAGTTACACCAAAACTCGACGACGCCGTCAACAGTATTTGTTTTTCTTTGTTTATTTATTTATTTATTAAGGAGATTTCTATAGCGCATAACTAAAAGCACTATGCGCTTTACAATATCACTAGGTATAAGCACACGCAAACATACTCTGATTAAATAGAACGTGTGCATTGGTTCTGATACCGGCACGGTTGGCCTAGTGGTAAGGCGTTCGCTCCGTGATCGGGAGGTCGTGGGTTCGAACCCCGGCCGGGTCACACCTAAGACTTTAAAAGTGGCAATCTAGCGGCTGCTCCGCCTGGCGTCTGGCATTATGGGGTTAGTGCTAGGACTGGTTGGTCCGGTGTCAGAATAATGTGACTTGGTGAGACATGAAGCCTGTGCTGCGACTTCTGTCTTGTGTGTGGCGCACGTTAAGGGAAAGTCGCCAATCCCGGAACAGTCGGCCAACTTGGAACACCTCAATATCCGATCAACGAGGAACAATAATATTCATGAACAATTGTTTTGCAGAAATGTCTAGTGACATTCCTTGATATTATTCCAACAAAAAACAAGTCGCGTAAGGCGAAAATACAACATTTAGTCAAGTCGCTGTCGAACTCACAGAATGAAACTGAACGCAACGCAACGCAGCAAGACCGTATACTCGTAGCATCGTCAGTCCACCGCGCACGGCAAAGGCAGTGAAATTGACAGGAAGAGCGGGGTAGTACTTGCGCTGAGAAGGATAGCACGCTTTTCTGTACCTCTCTTTGTTTTAACTTTCTGAGCGTGTTTTTAATCCAAACATATCATATCTATATGTTTTTGGAATCAGGAACCGACAAGGAATAAGATGAAAGTGTTTTTAAATTGATTTCAAAAATTTAATTTTGATAATAATTTTTATATATTTAATTTTCAGAGCTTGTTTTTAATCCGAATATAACATATTTATATGTTTTTGGAATCAGCAAATGATGGAGAATAAGATGAACGTAAATTTGGATCGTTTTAGAAAAAAATAATTTTTTTTACAATTTTCAGATTTTTAATGACCAAAGTCATTAATTAATTTTTAAGCCACCAAACTGAAATGCAATACCGAAGTCCGGGCTTCGTCGAAGACTACTTGACCAAAATTGCAACCAATTTGGTTGAAAAATGAGAGCGTGACAGTGCCGCCTCAACTTTCACGAAAAGCCGGATATGACGTCATCAAAGACATTTATCAAAAAAGGAAAAAAAAACGTTCGGGGATATCAATCCCAGGAACTCTCATGTCAAATTTCATAAAGATCGGTCCAGTAGTTTGGTCTGAATCGCTCTACACGCACGCACGCACGCACGCACGCACACACGCACGCACACACGCACACACATACACCACGACCCTCGTTTCGATTCCCCCTCGATGTTAAAACATTTAGTCAAAACTTGACTAAATGTAAAAATGACTACAGCGGTTAAACTTTTCTTCCTTCTTGTTCTTATTTCTACCGTCTACAATTCGTATTATTACTCTTTATCTATATACGTTCACGTAAAATGTTGATTGCTGTGATAAACCTTCATAGATTTGCAATAACTTGAACGGAAAAAAAGATTTGAAACGTCACGTGTATCCAACAGAAAAACGCGAAATCCATGCAGGTGCCATGCGGCAATGATGGAACACATAACAGAGTCAAACATGGAACAGTGTTCCAGCTTTGCAGCATTCTGTTCCATCTTACCCTCATCAAACAATAAACAGAACACTGCTGTTTTATTCACGTATTCAATTCTCTTTTCGGTTTTGTTGTGTTTTTCCTTTCTATAAGTTTTATTGAATGATTGATTGATTTGTTTGACAGTATTATGAGACCCGAACGGCGGTGGTTACCAGATGAAATGGGCTGCGCTTTGTCGGCAGTGAAAAACGGAGATATGGGTTTGCGTTGCGCATCAAGAGCATAATTAGGGTGTTACTGTCACAACTCTTAAAAGTCATTTAGAAGAAAACAAACAAATTTGCAAAAGAAGAAGTAAAGTTCACAGGAAGACCTTCTACATTAACACCAGAGATAGAACAAGAACTAATCAATAGCATTCTTGAAGCTGAAATAAATTTGCCAACGTCACTCCCATCGTTGTTTTGTACACTGTACATGGAGATTCTGGTCATTATGATTGCTTGGTGTCAGCAGCAAATGTAAGCTTACCTGCTGCTGATGTCCTGCAACGCACAACCACAAGCTCGTCGAAGAAATCATCACGAAAAAAACAATCTTCTCCTTACAAGCAAAAGCTGGAGATTTCACTTGCAAAAAGGCGTGCAGGTCAACAGAAAAGAGGAAAGAATGAAGCTACAAAATCTTCTGCTCAGAGAAACAAGAGGGGACTATCTTCTGATCAGAGGGAAATAAGGAGAACATTCTCGACGATGCG
>NC_090245.1:64538015-64568015 GCF_037325665.1 Littorina saxatilis
TGTGTGTGTATGTGTGTGTGTGGGGGGGGTATGTGTGTGTGTGCGTGCGTGCTTGCGTGCATGCGTGTGTGTGTGTGTGTGTGTGTGTGTGCATGTGTGTGCGTGCGTGCGTGCGTGCGTGCGTGTGTGTGTGTGTGTGTGCGTATGCATATGCATGTGCCTTTGTGTGTGTGTGTGTTTGTTTGTGATTAGGGAGTGTGTGTAGGGGGGGGGAGAAGGTGATACATATTTCCTGCATCGTTAAGTGTTCTGTCCTGCTTGGTCAAGTTAAGTCTTGTACCCTCGTCCGAGCATAGGCAGACATGTTACTCTTTGGCTATTTCTTCAACGTATGAAAAGCCAAAAAACTAACCCCAACAAATCCTCTAACTCAGAAAATGAATTTTTTTTAAATCAGAACTAACAGCTTTTGAAATTGTCTGGAACAAGACGGTAACTTAATAACTAGTATTTGTTTTACATTTCCAGTTTCTATATCTATTTCATGCAATTACTATGCTAAGAACACAATAGAGAAATCAAAATGTACTCCATGTCCATTCCCGCTCTCTTCCCTTTTGTCTCAACGAAGTACCTATATCTAACCCCGGAAACCGGTAGAGCCATTGACTGCTGCTAGACCCCCCCCCCCCCCTCCCACCTTCCCTAGATCCCCCCTGACCTATTAAGGACGTGACCCGTCTGACTGACAAACCTACGGTTCTTTGTCGCTTTGTAAAGGTGGCCGAGCTCTTTCTATGTCAGTGGGTTTATACCCGCTAGCAATGTTTGCCCTAAGTTATCCGCGGTGGAGAGTTATGGAAGGTAAAATATCGTTTGAGGATAAACATTAATTGGTCAAAGAAGATGCATGATTGTGTATTATTGTTCCAGTTTTTGTTTTAACTATTTTTTTTTGAAAATCGAAGACTAGCACTTCGCTGATCTTTTGGTTTAAACATAAGTTTATTTTAACAAAGGTTACAATCATGACATGTATACAAAGTTCACAGAAACAGCAACAAGCTAGAAGCTTATAGTGGTGTTCCTGCATGACAGTACAACATAAGGCGGTAACGGCTGAAAATTTGTCTCAATAAACCAAATCTATTAATAACGTAATGAACGTTGCATAATGATGATAAAGAAAGACAGTAAAGGAAGGAAGGAGGGAAAGAAGATGAATAAAAGAAGAGGGATGGGTAGGAGATGTGCAGAAGTTAAAGTTGTTGTCCGGCTTGTAGAGCATTTATTCTGATTTACCCAAAGCGGCCTGAACGTTTAATGAACGAGTGTACGGTAGAAAAATTTTCCTGTTCAAATCTGAGGAATACTGTCTGTCTCCGTTTAAAAGGTGGGGGAAGTGAATTATGTGATTGGGGAGGAATGAAAAGCAAGCAAACATGAAAAGAAAATTGAATGAAAATTGTACATCAAAACAAAAATCAGTTTTAGAATACATATATAATATTTATGGTGTTAGCGAGTAAGAGATAGGGAGGGAGAGAGGGAGGGAGGGAGGGGGAAAGTGAGAGAGAGAGGAAGAGTGAGAGAGAGAGAGAGGGGGAGAGTGAGAGAGAGAGAGAGGGGGAGAGAGAGAGAGAGAGAGAGAGAGAGAGTTTGTTTATTTGTTTATTTGTTGCTTAACGTCCAGCCGACTACGCAGAGCCATATCAGGACGAGGAAGGGGGGATGAAGGGGGCCACTTGTCAAGCGATTCCTGTTTACAAATGCACTAACCCATTACTTGTGTCCCAGCAGGCTTTAGTAAAACTAAATTAATACCTACTGGAAGATTACCAGTTTCCAGTATGTTAAAATAGGCTTAACCTATCTACTGCTGGACTTACATCAGAACACTAACAGATTAAACTATACATGAATCGCGAGACAAGCGGCAAGAGAAGAGATTTTTGGAAAAAATACAGGTGAATGAGCAAGAAGGCAGAAAAAAGAAAAGAATTCATGAAGAAAAAGAGAGCATGACAGGAAAGAGGAACCAAAAATCTACCTAACAGCAAACTAGAAAGCTCCTGCGGTTCCAAAAACAGGAGGGGCCTTTAATTTCATAACCGCAGTGCCCCACTGCGGGAAGAGAGAGAGAGAGATTAACGATTAACGATTAACGAGTTTATTGCATTTAGGCAACATGCCCCTTGCAATGGGGGGAAAAACGTGGCAAAAACAACGTCAAGGACAAACATAAATGTAATACTGGTGGACTATCTAGTCCATCAGAAAAAGTAATTGTGATGTTATATAATATGTACATTACAATGACGGCCATAGCCGGTTAAATAGTGTAGTTAAGTTGTCGCCTTTTCTGCTATTGTTCAGGATTTGCAATCAGCTCTTGTCTAAGTTTTAAACAATCAAAAATAAATGATGCCAGCATTTCCTGATTTTCAATATTCATTAAGTTGACAAAATTTCTAGCTCTCAAACAATTATTGAATAGAATGTTTAAAGAAAACTGTTGTCTTATATTTGAATAGGCTTGGCAGGCGAAGATGAAATGAATTTCATCCTCCTCCGCCAGACCACACAAGGGACATAATTCCAATCGTCTATTTACATTGTATCTGTGCCTGTTGCAATATAAGTCGTTTATGCCAACTCTAAATCGGACCAGAACGTCTCTATAACGTCTAATATGCAAACTTGATAAGTAATGTTCATACTGTAAAATAGTTTTGAAGCTTCGATAGGTCACAAATCGTTCACTATCAAATAACTTTGCATGCCAGTCTTGTTGATAGCAATCGAGCAAACGCTGCTTAAGCATCTTCAAAAAGCCAGTTTTATTACCGACCTGCTGCTCAATCCAAGAATAGCCAAAACCCAGGCGAAACACATGGTTTTTAATGTCACTAGCCCAAGTCTTAATCCCTCTTTCCTCTAAACATTTAAGATGATCGTAAATTGCTCTTGGAATTCTATGGGAAGGCATTTCTAATAGTTTTAGCCAGTATTTAATTGCTTTCATAAGGGAATTAATAAAAAAGTGGGTGTCTGCCCAATTCACCATATATCATGGTATTAGGCGTTATCTGACTCACTGATAAGAGTTTCTTGCATGCATACATTTGGACCCGTTCAATTTCCGCTTGTTTGTTTGTTTGTTTATTTGTTGCTTAACGTCCAGCCGACTACACAGAGCCATATCAGGACGAGGAAGGGGGGGATGAAGGGGGCCACTTGTCAAGCGATTCCTGTTTACAAATGCACTAACCCATTACTTGTGTCCCAGCAGGCTTTAGTAAAACTAAATTAATACCTACTGGAAGATTACCAGTTTCCAGTATGTTAAAATAGGCTTAACCTATCTACTGCTGGACTTACATCAGAACACTAACAGATTAAACTATACATGAATCGCGAGACAAGCGGCAAGAGAAGAGATTTTTGGAAAAAATACAGGTGAATGAGCAAGAAGGCAGAAAAAAGACAAGAATTCATGAAGAAAAAGAGAGCATGACAGGAAAGAGGAACCAAAAATCTACCTAACAGCAAACTAGAAAGCTCCTGCGGTTCCAAAAACAGGAGGGGCTTTTAATTTCATAACCGCAGTGCCCCACTGCGGGAGTTCAATTTCCGCAATTTCTTTTACACCCCATATTTCGGACGCATACAAAAGAGCAGGCTGAACTTGGAGGTCGAACAAACGCAAAAATACTTTTATATCATTACATTCTATTCTCCATAATGCCCGTAAAATATCCATCACTTTTTTCTTTGCTCGTGCAGCGATTTGCTCCATTGCTGTACATATTGAAAGTTTAGTTGTCAGTGTAAAGCCTAAGTAAGTGTAAGAGTTAACCACTTCTAGTAGATCACCGTTTAAATACCATTTCTCACGCGCTGCTAGGTAGCCTCCCTTGCGGAATACCATCACTTTAGTCTTACTAAGGTTGACTGACAGTCCCAGTCTACCGGAGGCCCTAGCAAGCACATTTAACTGGTTCTGCAGGCCAACAACCGTGTGTGAAACAAGGGCTAAATCATCTGCAAATAGTAAAGCGAAAATTTCTTCTATTAGGTTAGATAAAGTGATGCCATGTCTTCCGTCTCTTTTTAATTCTTCAGCAACCTCGTTAACAAATAGGGCAAAAATTTTCGGTGACAATAAACAGCCTTGTTTCAGACCGATTGGTGATCCAAAGAACTCTGTATAGTCCTGACCAGCTCTGACGCAGCAGAGAACATTTTCATACATGCTCTTTAAAATTTTAAGCATTTTTCTAGACAATCCTTTCCGGCATAAGCATGCCCATAGCTTGTTTCTATTAATAGAATCGAATGCCCGACGGTAATCTATGAAAGCAACAAAAACCTTTTTATTTTGCGCTAAACTTTTCTGGATTATAGTGTAAAGTGAGAAAATGTGATCAACAGTCGAGTATCCGGCTCTAAAGCCTGCTTGTTCTTCTACAATTTGTTCAGTTTCTTCCATCCACTGCGTCAGCCGCTTGTTCAAAATGTGCGTGAATATTTTACTGACAACACTAACAAGAGAAACACCTCTATAATTTCCCGGATCGTCTGTGTCCCCTTTTTTGAAAATAGGCACAATGATGGACTTGGACCAGAATTCCGGGAAATACCCTGTTTCAAAAAGAGCATTGAGGTAGTCATGTAAAAAAGGCATTACATTAATAGTCTTTATTACTTCAGCAGGTATTCCGTCCCAACCACTAGCTTTGTTTCGTTTGAGGTGTCCTATAGCATCCTTAATTTCTTCAGAAACAATAGGTCTGTCTGTTATGTGACAATAGTCTGTCGGCTCTGCATTTATAATTATATCTTCTTGGTCGCTTTGGTTTTCATCATTCGCGTTTAACAGAGTTTCAAAATGTTCCTGCCATTGGTCTAAACTAATGTTAGCTTTAGGTTGGGATTTTCTCAACATTGTGCGTACAGTACTCCAGAATTGGAGACCATCACCAGAAGAATCGACTAAAGCATTAACTTGTCTTTTTTTGAAGCACTCCTTTTTTTCCTTCAGTAATTCTTTATATTCTTTCCTATAATGACAATATACTAACCTATTCAAATCCGTTTTCGCTTTTCTATACTCTCTCAAAGCTCCTCTTGCTCCAGTTTTTTTCAACCTACAATCATTATCAAACCAAGATGGGTCTTTATAAGAATCAAATGGCCTAATGACCCTTGTCATACACTGGGACACGCGAGACAAATAGCAGGTAAACGCTTCAATTGCATTATTCAAATTAGCAGAATTAAGTGATGTCCTCGCTTGGTTAAGTAGGGATACAGCCTCGTCAGATTCCGCTGCCTCCATCAGCAAGGTTCTCTTGTCTTCCTGCCAGACGATTTTCGTTGTCTGCTTTTGTCGCGCCTGCCCCGGTGTCTGCACTGGCCCCGGCTTGCTCGATATGTTGAGTTCCACCGGTAAGTGCTGTGACAAGATTTCTTGGCCAACGGTCAGGTGGAGATTCAACTGTAACAATTCATGAGAACACAGAAAATAATCAATTACACTGCTTCCAGTAGGGGAAATGTATGTAAATTTACCCTCTCTATCCCCGTTACAAAAACCATTCAAAATCGCCAAGTCGAAAATTTCACAAAAGGTTAACAAAAAACTTCCAAACTGGTTCGGGGTTTTATCCTCGGACTGTCTTTGAGGGCCGGTTTCAATGGTGTTGTTTTCCCAAGGGCGACTATCCGGTTCTACATCTGATAAGTATGGATTCGCATCACCCACCCTACTGTTCAAATCCCCGCATACAATAAAGTGCACATCTTTATATTCCTGTATCATATTTGATACACAAGTATCCACCGTAATAATGTCACAATTAATCTCTGCTTGTTGATACCACTTCGAGTTCTGTGGGTGCACGTATGTAAAGATAATTACCACATCAGATAACGTGTTCAGTAATTTCTTCGAAAATTTGCAGCATACTATGTTAGGCAGCTGAGTATCGATGTGCATAAAGTGTACAGACAAATGTTTCTTTATGAGTACAACTACACCACCAGACTTTCGACCAAGTCCTATCTGGTGTGCTGGTGCACAAAAACAGTTATATCCAGAGAAAACATCATTTAGAAAAGAAATAGTGTCCACAAATGTTTCTACTAAACAAATAATGTCAAAATTGCATACGTAACTTATAAACCCTGGTTCCCCGAGGCGAGCACACAGTCCCCCCACGTTCCAGGTTATCATTCGTAGCTCGACTGCTGCTGGTGTTGTCGTCGTGGCGACGTCGTCGACGTCATTCGGCCGGCCACTTCCCTATCTGCCACCTCTGCTGTGTTGCCCACCGCGAAGAGGGCTAGCCCGTCCTCTGGCCGGTCGTCTGTTTGGCGGCCCCTGGTTGTGTGCGTCAGTCTCCTGTCGTTCCCTGTTCGGTGGTGTGGTTCCTCGCCCGAATCCACGCAGCGAGAACATGCTGCTGTTGACGTCGTTGCCCTGGCCATCTTCTGCATGTTGTTGTCGTGGTTGGTGGGGGTCATGTTGAGAGACGAACAGCCTTGTCATCGGTCGCGTGCTCTGTTGTGTCAGTGGCGAGGTTCTCAGTGGCGAAGCTCTCAGTGGTGTGACAGAGTCAACGCCCCCATGTCGCTCAACCGAGCGGCTCGCTGATTGGCTGAGCCCGTCTTGCTGTGTCACGTAGTCTGCCATCGTGTTGTTTGTTTCGCCGTTGTTGCTTCTCGAGGGAGGCTTACCCTCACCTTTCCCTCGTGATTGACCTATTTTCTTGATCTCTCGGGTGTCAGGGTCAGCAACAATAAACACACCATCGGGTGTGTACAACTTGTCAAACACGAGCTTCGCCTTTTGATCTTTTGCCCTATATTCGTTCATCAGGCCTACCAACACTTTCCTCTTGTTTCTCGCTGATTTTGAATAGTCCTCCGATATTCCAATTTTGGTATTCTGTTCTTTCAGCTTGTATGCACTTTTCAGCACCTGATCTTTATCTTTGAAATTTTGAAAGCGTGCGACAATCTGTCTACCTACTCTATGCGCCCTATCAATCAACACTTCTCTGTCGATCTGAAGAAAGTCCTTAATCACTTTTTGTACCAGCCTTTCACAATCCTCCCATGTCTCGTTTTGTTTTTCTTTGGGGATATTGAAGAACATGAGATTCTGTCGGCGACTTTGATTTTCCATATAGTCTAGTTTTTCGTCCTGTTTATCCATCTTCTCGGTCTGACTGCTAATTTCTTCCCTCAGCCTACTATTTTCTTCTGACAGTTGCTCAACCGTTTCACACAGCTTAACTACCTCACTGTTTGTTTTTTCCATTGTATCTTCAATCTCACGTAGTCTACCCGACAGCTTTTCTTCTATCGACATGAATCGATCTTCCATGGTCTGTCTCATCACTGACTGTTCTCTGATCATTGCGCGGATGTCCGACAAAATGTCTTCGTTACTCACTGTGTTTTTTTTGTTTTGGCTGTCGTTGCCGTTTTCCATCGTGGGGGGTGGTCCAGAGTTGGACTCAACATCGCCGGCTAACTGCAGAAGCAATGCGATAATGGTTTTGGGGGTAGGCAATTCACAGTTTTGTCGTATGCACCACAGCACAAGGAGAAAGCAGTTCACTGACATTAGCAGTCCGTTAGGAATGTTCAACACCGCTGACTGCCAAGCCTGCCACATCATGACGTCACCGTGTACTGGCACATCGAAGAATGTTTTGTTTTCAGTCAAAATTCCAGTACCACAACAAATATCTTGGCTGCAAGGGGGTACTTTCACTGAGGCTACTATAGTGTTTCCAAGACAAAACCCTACAGCTACCAAGAACCATAGACTGAAGTAGAAAATCAAGACATCACCTGTCCCTAAGCTTACAGTCTCTGACACCTCGGTCGCCATATCTGTCATAGACCGGTTTGCCGAACCACCTCCAAACAGTCCAATTCTCGCACGCCATAAGTCTAGCGATATCATTTTAGTCGTTTTTTGAGAGATGCACTACTTACAGAAGTTCTGGCCAGAAAATGTTTAGTCCGCCGTCACTAAATTCAATGAAATTCTGCAAAACTCTGCCACCGACATTCAGTCACGTCATGCTCGGCGCCATGTTGCCACGCCCCCCCCCCCCCCCCGCCCGAGAGAGAGAGAGAGAGAGAGAGAGAGAGAGAGAGAGAGAGAGAGACTTTCGAACGCGACAAGACACAAATAGAAACCGAAGACTGTACTGTGGAATGTTGCATTTATTGCAAGTGTGAAACATCTGTTTCTGCTTGTGTGCAAATTTGAGAAGCTTATCTCATGAAGTCAAAATAAACTTTTTCTTTTTTTCGCTAGAAATGTTAAAATCAACAACCGGTGCTTTCCATGGAAAGCAGTCTATGTCAATGAACCGATGCGGAACCCGAATCACTAGACCATGCATTTAATGGTGCGTTCACTTATAACGCCATACTAATTAATTAATGCGCATGATCAGACTCCCACCCTTGCAGTCGAATTTGCTGTCGAACGGGATTTTCATTGGAAACCCATTAGTCAAAGGATCATGCATTCTTGGCATTTGGTTAAGATGAGAAGTAGAATGTTGCCCAACATGTCTAAATTGAGTCAATTTGCTAAGGTCATATCCCCCTCAGATTGCACTTATATGCTGGGCACATAACAATTAACCTCCCATCTTAATCATCGTAATTGGTGTACCCCAGTATCTAGATTAACATCTCGATCACCATTGCTCGAATCGCAGTGTCGTATCAAACGAAATAGTTTTCTTTTACGAATCTACCGGTCATATAAACTTAATAGCTTGAGAAAAAAAACACGTGATAAAAGCCGTCCAAGTTGATTTTTTTATAAACATCCCATGGGAAAGCGTTAAAAAAACATTTTGCTCCTAACACCTTTCTACAGGGGGTGGGGGGGGGGTGGGGGTGGGGGTGGGGGGGGGGGTGTGCACATGTGTACAGCTCATCAACAGTGCAATCCAGCAAAAACTTCATTTTTTTCCCTTTCGTTGTTGTTGTTGGGATTTTAAGTATTCTTATGCTATAGATGTTCCAGAGAGAAGAAGAAAGACAGGAGGAATGAAGGAGTAAGTTCAGGAGTACTATAGTCTTTGACTTATGGTCACCTCATCAAAAGGTTACTAGTAGCACACGTTTAGACGTAATCAGTCTGTCGTGAAGACCACTTAAAGAGTTTTAAATTCGGAATGAAATTTAATGGAATTGTACACTGCATGCTGTACTTTAAAAGTGAAGAAATGTAAGGAAAACCTAACAGGCACTGATGACCGAGAAATGTCCCAAACTTATTCTGACCCAAATTGTCCAATTAGATGTTGCCACAAAGAGTGCAATATATAGGTTTCAGTGCGAGGGCACTGTACTAGTGCCGTGTGACATGATTGTGTAGAAATAAACACACAAAGACCGACAATCTGTGTGCTGTTTTGTTAACCGAATCAAAACTGCCTGATATGTTTACAAACCCAAAATAAGCGTAATAAACACTGTCCACTCCCTTTCCAAGAGGGCACAATATTGGGCCCTTTATAAATGCTCTACTGCTTTCCTCTAAAATAACTGTGAAAATGCGATACAAAAGATCGAGTCGCAACACTTTCTGCTGGTTCTATATATAACAAACGTAACCAACATTTCCTGTCTGTCCTGTCTACAGACCTGAAAGAAGGTTAATATATATATTCACCGTCAACGTCCTCATCAAGAGGGCACAGCAAAGATCACTTTATGAGTTATTAACTGCTATCCTCTGATATATATAAATATGTGTGTTTAAATACGATTTTTTAAAAAGGATCGTATTTCTTTCTGCTAGGTTTTTTTCATTTTCATTTTCATTGTATTATTTTCCAATTGCTGGTAAATTCGGGTCGCTTCCTCCTAGCGGAGAGCCAGCATCAGGTGGGTTGCGCTGTGTGCGTTTAGGTGTAATCAGTCACCAGCACTTCCGGCAGAATGACCGGCGAGGTCTTGTACGTGCCACAGTGGGACATAGCTTCTGTCTATGAGTCTATGCATAAAGTGTACCTGTCTCCGTTCGCGTCTCAGCCCGGAATGGAACCCATAACCCATAACCCATCCCATAACCCATAACCTGAGGATCACACGTCCAGTGCTCGAACAACTGAGGTACCTGGCCCCTGACTTATTCAAAATGGCATGCTGTTTCTACAATACTGAAACCTAATTCAATGCCCGCACCCTGAGCAAGAGCTCCACGAAGACTCTGCCTCTTCCCTCTCACATAATTAATGCTCAAGAAAATCCACCGAGGAAGGCCATACACCTCCTTCTGCTGGTTCTGTGACCGACTGATTCAAAATCGCCTGATGTATCCGCAAAATTGAAATATATTCACTGTCTGCAAGAGCGCAATATAATGAGGTCGATCTATGAGGACCCTATTGCTTTCCTCTGACATCTACGAAAGTAAGTAGGTGCAACGAAAAAAATATGAAAACCACGACTGTGTCCGCTGGTTCTGTAACCGAACTGAATCAAAATCGTCTGGTTTGTCTCATCCATTTATGCATCATTTCCCTGACCGGGACTGCCGTGTGTGTGTAGGGGGGGCGGGGGGGGGTGAGCGTGAGGACAGAAAAGACAGAAACCCTTCTCCAGGCAAATCTCTTGCGGGCCATCGGGAAAGCTCATCTGTGTCCACTCTTTCACGTTGTCGGGCCAACCCTTCCACTGTGTCTATACAGTACGGACATATCTTCACCGCTAGCCTCCTCATCAAGAGGGCAATATATTCATATAGGTGTCAGTGGACTCTTGCTACTGCCGTCTGTCATTGACAGTGTGGAATACGGCCCATCAGGACTGGAGCTCTTTCAGGTGGTTCTCCAACCGCCTTGTTCAAAATCGCCTGATGTCTCTACAAAACTGAAAAATATCACCGCCCCAATATAATTATGAGGTCGCGCTCATGAGGAAAGTGCTGACATCACTGTGTAAAAATACGACACAGAGGGATCGTAATTCTGTTGTGCTGGTTCTGTAACCGTCTTTGTCACAACTCATGCGTGCTTCATTTGTGCGACAGAAGTGGGTGAAGGGTACCCAACGGGGCCATACATCGCTCTAAACAGATTACGATAGTCTGTTTGTAGTGTTGTATCAACAAAGCTTTCAACAGCACTAAACCCCGTTCAGGGGTCGTATTGCCGTGACTAATTCAGATGTATTCCCTTGAGTACAATAGACGATGTCCGGGGAAAAAAACCCACTGTCGGGTTTGAATGGGTTGCGAAATACTGTGAATACTCTTAAGGTTTTAGTGAGGAAACCTTTTAACACGTGTTCCATGCTCACGAGTTTCAGACACAACCCTTACTACTGACCGGCCTATATTTTCTTGTAGGAAAATTTGACTCAACAGAAGCAATTAGAGGTATTCACTCTTTCACAACCTATATACAAACCTGATCAAGTTGTTCCAGCACATCGTCTATTGACACACGACTGGGTCTGAGGAGAGGATTCGGATACATCGTACGATGTGTGTCGCATTCTGATGGTTGTGTTCAGCATTTTGCATCCTGACGTTACTCAATTTAGTGTACTCTTTGACTACAATTAGCGTACCTTATAGGGTCAAACTCGTCATTTTTTTTATTTCAACGACTGTCTTTTTGTATATCTACATATACTTCCAAAGGTTACTGCATGATATTGGTGCCCTGGTGGAAACGTACTTATTATAAGTGGAGATGTTAGTATGTGTTGTAGTTCTACACCACTTCTTTATTTTGCACGAAGAGGAAATATGTCAAAGTTCAGGCCGAGATTGTTACACTCACCGGAATCCCCTCCCCCACCACCACTCCACCGTCCAACATCCAACGTCAATTCTGAGCAGTTATACACATAGTATTACTCCCATCCCCATCTCTTTCTCGTACCCCGCCCCAAACCCCCCCCCCCCCCCCCCCCGAACCTTTACCTGCCGAATACGAACTGTCATTTCTTATGTCCACTAACCTAAGATGTATTGGTCTCCCTGTGTCAAGTTCAGAACTGAACCGTCTTGTTAAGTCGCCCTTAATCTGGGCTCAGACAGCATCGCATTAAAGAACCACTTCTTCCCCAATTTCCGATAATTAACACCATCACAGATTGTTTTTCTCCCAGGCATTTACATAAGACGCAGCATCCTTTTTTCTGAAGGCCGGCGGTTTCAGGATCACATCTCGTTTCGGATTTTCTGTTAAAGGCACGTACACTCCTTGCCGTTAAGATAATATTGATGATATTTTCATAAGCAAATGTCCACTCCCTACAGAAAGCATTCATGCATGCCGTTGGTTTTATCAAGACTTTATTCAATTTTGTATCTTGACATGAACAATATATATGGCAATCCTTTGTGAAGACATAACAGTGGAAAGCATGTTTGCTGTTGATTTAATATGTATGACCACGTGGAGGGATGGTCTTGCCCCACGTTGAAGACTGGACGGATATGTAATTTGTTTGTTCATTATGCGTTGTTTGTATTTTTGACCAATCTATCACATCTTCCGCGGACCTCGACAGTTATTCTTCTCCGGGACTGCGGTCGAGGTGAACAATGACTGTCGATTTGTGTGTGTAAAATGTTATATTTCGGTCAAAATTACAAATAACAGTTATATTATATGCACTATTTTGTAGTCTCGGGCAGCCGCCTAAATATGAGTCGGCCTCTGACGTCACAGCTAGATGTAGAGCTAACTATAGGTGTCGATTACAAAAAATGCATTTACCAATGGCTTCATACTCCACATACAAAGTAGCTGGGCTGTTGACTTTCTGTATTTTATTTCATTTCATATCATTTCATATACTTTATTATCTCAATGCTGGGAAATTCGGGTCGCTCCCTCCCAGTGGAAAGCTAGCAGCAACAAGAGTCGCGCTACCCAGGTGTGTGCGTGTTTAGGTGTAATCAGCCACCTGCACTTATGGCAGAATGACCGAGGTCTTTTACGTGCCACTGTGGTGACACGGGGGTGGGACATGGATACCGTCTCTGTAGTGTACACTTCATTGGGGTGTGCACGTTAAAGATCCCACGATTGACAAAAAGGTCTTTCCTGGCAAAATTGTATAGGCATAGATAAAAATGTCCACCAAAATACCCGTGTGACTTGGAATAATAGGCCGTGAAAAGGAGGATATGCGCCGAAATGGCTGCAATCTGCTGGCCGATGTGAATGCGTGATGTATTGTGTAAAAAAATTCCAAATCACACGGCATAAATAAATCCCTGCCCCTTGAATATGTGCGCGATATAATTTGCATAAAAAAAATAAAAACAAAAATAAAAATAAAAAAAATAAATCCCTGCGCTTAGAACTGTACCCACGGAATACGCGCGATATAAGCCTCATATTGATTGATTGATTGATTGATTGATTGAATCTGCTCATATAGTTGACCCTTGTCCGTCCTTGCCGAGATTCGAACCTGAGACCTTAGGATCACAAGTCCAGTGCTCTACCAACTGAGCTACGCGGCCCCCAAGCATGTGTCCCAGTTGGAGAATCTTATTATACCATGGACGGATCTAATTCTTTCTTTCTTTATTTGGTGTTTAACGTCGTTTTCAACCACGAAGGTTATATCGCGACGGGGAAAGGGTGGGAGATGGGATAGAGCCACTTGTTAATTGTTTCTTGTTGACAAAAGCACTAATCAAAAAATTGCTCCAGGGGCTTGCAACGCAGTACAATATATTACCTTACTGGGAGAATGCAAGTTTCCAAAGGACTTAACATTTCTCACATACTGCTTGACTAAAATCTTTACAAACATTGACTATATTCTATACAAGAAACACTTAACAAGGGTAAAAGGAGAAACAGAATCCGTTAGTCGCCTCTTACGACATGCTGGGGAGCATCGGGTAAATTATTCCCCCTAACCCGCGGGGGGTGACGGATCTAATGTTACTGATGAGATAGTATACTCACGGGAAGCAAAGTACCGTTAAAACCCTGTCAGAGACAGACAGTATACCCACGTTATTCTTACCCCACCTTCCGTAATCCCCCTCCCCTACCCCTACCCCTTCCCTTTAGTTCCACCGTTTTCCAAATTTCCTTCGTTATAGGTCGCCGTCTTGCTGTTTAGAGTGGCTAACAGGATGTCAAAGTAATTTCCTGTCACGTCCAAAGTCTCGTCGTAGACAGTCTTGGTGACCGAGAATATACAGGTCTACATTAACCTCCCTTTACTCCCTCACGTTCTTTATTTGCTCCCCTGTTTGTGTACGCAGTACGTATATGTGATCCATTTTGAAGCTGAGAGGACTCGGACAAGATATTTTTAAAACTTTATAAGATTTTATGCGTATGTTTAATCTGAGGGCTGCTTTATTCCTCAAGAGACTTCCATTGGTATAATTGGACTGTAGTAGATGTCTTGTGCACGTGTCTTTTTTCTCGAACGAAAGCTATTGATCTTTCGTACATAAGACCCATTTTAGATCATATCTCTTCCAGACTTCACGAAATGCCAAGGGACCACGTAAAACACACATTTACTCTTTCTCCTTTAAAAAAAAAAAAAGAGAATCTGTTCGTTGGGTATGTTTAATGTGAAAGCTGCGTTATTCCTTGAAGGACCGTCGTTGGCATGATCAGCCTATGGATGTCTTGCTTACGTGTCAAATTTCCCGGACTATCACTTATCAATGTTTTGTGTATAAGACGTATCTGAGGTGATTATCTCATCCAAACTACACAAATTGCCAAGGGACAATGTTAAACGTACGATACTGATCCAAAACATGCATTGGATTTCTTTTCAGCTGAACCAAAAAATAAATTCCGTACGTCAATGCTGTATTCTGTTGGACCCCCCCCCCTCTCCCCCTCATCCGTCACAACCCCTTCCCCAACAGAACGGAAGGAGAACCAAGAAGACAAGAAGAGAGGAAAAGAGAAGAGAAGAGAAGAGAAGAGAAGAGAAGAGCAGAGATTCTTCTTCTTGTCGATCACACGTCAAAACTGTCAGATCGGACAGCGAGACAAATAATACTATAAGAGCAGAGATAAAAGAAAATTGTCATTTCAGGGCATGAAAACAAAAGAACTGCAACATTAGCATCAGCCTGATAATTCGTATCATAAGAATGACAGTTTCCTGTTGCCACAGAAAATGCTAATTATGACCCAATATTGATTCAGCAAACGAAAAAAACAAAAACAAAAAAACAACCTCCAAGCACACACACACACACACACACACACACACACACACACACACACAAACGCGCGCACGCACGCACGCACGCACATACGCACCTACGCACGCACGCACGAACGCACGCACACGCACACACACACACACACACACACACACACACACACACACACACACACACACACACACATACACACCAAAAACATACAACAGAAGAAAACAAATCAAAAGGCAAAACTGTTGACACACTTTTTGACAGTCACGTGGTTAAGCGGCTCAAATACTTGGACTGGGAATGAAAAACATGAAAAACAGTGGCGGACGAAGTCACACAAGTCAGCATTACATTTTCTAACCCAAAGCGATACGGAGTTGGCACCTGTGAAATTAGTCTACATCGGAAGAGAGATTTGAAAACGACGTTAAACGCCAAATAAAGAAAGAAAAGGAAGAGAGATAAATTCGGGCCCATTTAGTCATTAACTTAAGTCGGAACTGTTGAGAATCTCGCACCGTGCGTTGCAGACTTTTAGCGGTAGTTTGTAACTTTTGATTGAGTACAAAACTACAGTCAGCTCTACGAGAGTTGTCGATCTTCTTCAGATGTTCATCGTTACCGTAATTCTGCACTTTATTTTGGTTAGAAAATGATCATGCACATTATATTTATTGTTATATCTCTCAATATCTATAACTTTCTCTTTTTTTTTAATCGCAGTAGACATTCTATGCAGTAATAACAGAGTTTTGCAAGTCGTACATTTTCCGATTCAAGTTTTCCTGCACCTCTGATTTAACACACGTGCGTGAAATTGACTTCTTACACGTGTATAAATTATTTCTTACACGTGTATAAATCATTTCTTACACGTGTATAAATCGAAAAGCGGTTGTCACACCAGCAGTCTGAGACGAGAAACATGACGTGTTTTTTTTTGTCTCGGTGTTCGTTCGCAAAGAAAAGCATCTCCTTTCACACAACTCAGACTTCCCTAGAGCGTTCTTCATTTCTACACGCACAGTGGGGAAGGATTTGTGTTTGTTTGTTCTAATATAAATAAATATTCTAAGGTAAATCAACCAGTATCACTTGATCAACAAAATTGAAACAACAGCAACAGTTTCTTGACTCCAACGTACTGATCTAAAAATGAAAATAACAATAAAATATAATTATTATAGCATCTATAAAATTGTGCAGGCTTTGACAGAGATATATGCTCAGCAGAAGTGTGTTCCCCACCTACGTACGTGTGTTTCAAATCGATTTCGTCATAACAGAAGTGTAATGTAAGTAGCGCAAAATCTGATATTCCAAAGGCGTATGTATAGATCGTGTCAAAAGTGAGAAGAACATGAGCATGTAGCGAATGTAGGATGAGCTTACAAGCGGGCACTTACAGACACACTCCTTCTCGACTCACCATCTCACGTATTGCAGGCGTATGATATATGATAAGACCATCTCTCCACTTGGACAAACATCATCCAGCCAAGCATGAGTAGATCGGTCTTTGCCGGTGTGTGTCCACGGGGAAGAATGTCTTATCCTATGGACATCTTTATATTTAGTCAAGTTTTGACTAAATATTTTAACATCGAGGGGGAATCGAAACGAGGGTCGTGGTGTATGTGCGTGTGTCTGTGTGTGTGTGTGTGTGTGTGTGTGTGTGTGTGTCTGTATGTCTGTCTGTCTGTCTGTCTGTCTGTCTGTCTGTCTGTGCGTGTGTGTGTGTGTAGAGCGATTCAGACCAAACTACTGGACCGATCTTTATGAAATTTGATATGACAGTTCCTGAGAATTATATCCCCGGAATTGTTTTTCTTTTTTTCGATTAATACATTTGATGACGTCATATCCGGCTTTTTGTAAAAGTTGAGGCGGCACTGTCACACCCTAATTTTTCAATCAAATTGATTGAAATTTTGGCCAAGCAATCTTCGACAAAGGCCGGATTTCGGTATTGCATTTCAGCTTGGTGGCTTAAAAATTAATTAATGACTTTGGTCATTAACAATCTGAAAATTGTAAAAAAAATTATTTGTTTTTAAAACGATCCAAATTTACGTTCATCTTATTCTTCATCATTTTCTGATTCCAAAAACATATAAATATGTTATATTCGGATTAAAAACAAGCTCTGAAAATTAAAAATATAAAAATTATTATTAAAATAAAATGTCCGAAATCGATTTAAAAACAATTTTATCTTATTCCTTGTGGGTTTCTGATTCCAAAAACATATAGATGTGGTATGTTTGGATTAAAAACACGCTCAGAAAGTTAAAAAGAATAGAGATAAAGAAAAGCGTGCTATCCTTCTCAGCGCAACTACTACCCCGCTCTTCTTGTCAATTTCACTGCCTTTGCATCGAGCGGTGGACTGACGATGCTACGAGTATACGCTCTTGCTGTAAAAATGCCGTGAGTTCAGTTTCATTCTGTTAGTTCGACAGCTTGACTAAATGTTGTAATTTCGCCTTACGCGACTTGTTTTTTCTTCAGTTTTATTCAGGCAATTTTACATTTTGTCATGCAATGCATAGAAGTCACATAATAATAGAGAGAATATGACGAATAAAAACATATTCAATACAATATACAAACAATTATAATAAATGCTGTTCCACAAGGGTAAAGTGTGAAGCCCACTTCAGCCTACATTTTCCATAATTCAATTCTGTACAGTTGATATGTTGATCAGTCTTGTATGTGTAGGCCAGTTCCTTTAAAAAAAATGTTCAATGTTGGTTTTATTTTATTTATTCTACATTTGTATCCAAAAAAATTTGGCCTGCAATTAAATACAATCAAAACCTTCATCAGTGTTTGTTATGCCGTCTTGTCCAAATAGTACAAGTGTGGGGTTTAACTCAAGCCTGCTACAGTTCAAACATTTTTCTTTCATATACTGTTTAGGTTGTTCCAAAAGGTCTGAACAAATTCACACTTCCATAAATAATCTTCGTTCATGTGCTGAAACTCCCACGTTCACTCATGTTTTTGCAAGAGTGGATTTGTACGTGTATGATCGAATTTACTCCGCCATTCATAGGCAGTATACGCCGATTTCGGTGAATATCCTATGACATGATGGTTTGACGAGAAGGAATGTATCTTTAAACGTTGATTCTGATTGCTGAATGTCAATTCGGTAAACAATATGTTGTTTATGCCACATTTTACCGGGTCAGTCAGCCATTCGGTGACATTAGCCTATTTCTCAGACAGACGACATTTCAATCAACCATAGATGACGACCGTCAAGTGTGACTGTGTGTTTTCTTGCAAGGTTGTTGTGTCGGTTCCAATTGCGTGGGAATTACACTAAAGCAAATGTCCCTTGCGCTTCTCAAAGGCACATTGACCGTCTTAGAACTGACCAGGCTTTTACATGAAATAACTTGACCAATCCTCCACTTTGACAAACCAAAATAACAACGCCATGACTACTTGCTGTGGTGAACTGGAATTATTTTTAATGAATTAATTTCTGAATATTTAATTAATTAAAATAATTCCAACTGTACACAGACTGAGAACACCCAGCCTGTGTTGTATGTGTGTGTGTGTGATATGTGATGGTCTTATCCAATGAAAACGCAAGATCGGAGACGGTGAGCCGAACTGTTCACACGGAAAGGAGTGTGCGTTTAATCTCCATAGAAAACATGTCTAACATGGCGTCCTAGATAGTATACCTGCTCGGTCCTTTGTAATGGAAAACACACCTGTATAACTTCCAAATGTAATGTGTTTGAAAGCCAACATATCAGGAGAAATTGCTGTCAAATTCTGCGCATCTTACTTTTAATCCAGTCTATGTAAATCAATTACCTGCGCAATCATCGAAATGATAACGTGCTAATAAGACGAGCAAGTGCGATCTTTTAACATGTTTTACATTGGCTTTTCCATTGCCTTACGCTGTTACGGCTTTGACTTTCAACACGGGGCGATTATGGCCGGAGAAAAAGCAGGGACAACGCATCTGTTATCTAAAGATAGGCAGACGAGACGATGAAATCAGGCGAATGGGCTAGACTGGCACAGACGCTGATTTTTTAGCATATGAGTCCTTCACGATAGTGATCTAGGAACTGTTTTCAACAGTGTGTGTGTGTGTGTGTGTGTGTGTGTGTGTGTGTGTGTGTGTGTGTGTGTGTGTGTGTGTGTGTGTGTGTGTGTGTGTGACTGGGTGGCCGAGTGGTAACGCACTTGCGTTCGGAAGCGAGAGGTTGCGAGTTCGACCCTGGGTCAGGGCGTTAGCAATTTTCTCCCCCCCTTTCCTAACCTAGGTGGTGGGTTCAAGTGCTAGTCTTTCGGATGAGACTAAAAACCGAGGTCCCTTCGTGTACACTACATTGGGGTGTACACGTTAAAGATCTCACGATTGACAAAAGGGTCTTTCCTGGCAAAATTGTATTGGCATAGATAAAAATGTCCACCAAAATACCCGTGTGACTTGGAATAATAGGCCGTGAAAAGTAGGATATGCGCCGAAATGGCTGCGATCTGCTGGCCGATGTGAATGCGTGATGTATTGTGTAAAAGAATTCCATCTCACACGGCATAAATAAATCCCTGCGCCTTGAATATGTGCGCGATATAAATTGCATAAAATAAAAAATAAAAAAAAATAAAAAATCCCTGCGCTTAGAACTGTACCCACGGAATACGCGCGATATAAGCCTCATATTGATTGATTGATTGATTGTGTGTGTGTGTGTGTGTGTGAGTGTGTGTGTGTGTACGTGCGTGCGTGCGTGCGTGCGTGTGTGCGTGTGTGCGTGCGTGTGTGCGTGCGTGCGTGCGTGAGTGCGTGTGTGTGGCAGTGTGTCAAATACGCTAGCACCAACCTCTCAAACACATGCTGTGATACGAGGAAGCACAGTCCATGAAAACATACGGCATTCGCATGAATCTGATCGCAGGCGTGGGATATTAAACCAATAACGTCCGTACATTGTAATATCTTCTTCAATATTCATTCATTCATATTCCACTGGACGTGGTTTCCTTTCTTGTTCCTTCAATGATACAAAGGGATTTCGCCGTCCACATCGTACTTATCATAAGCTTTATGATAAAGACATTATGGGCGGTCAGGTAGAAGGCATATAGATCCTATTATGACAAGACGCGTGCTAGCGTTTGTGTCTTGCCGAGATGCATTAGTAGAATGAACCGGCGGATAGAAACTATGATCAGGAGGTTTGCATTCCGTATGAGACAAAGCGCTTTGTGAAATCCAGTATAGAAAAGAAAGAACGTAAGAAAGAAATGAAAATATGCAGAACAGGTCAATTTCGTTCAAATAGACAATGGCAGTTTTACCATTCCATTATTCGACCTGATGACGGAGACAGAAGCTTTTGTCAAAGTTTCAAAAAAAAGAGAGACAGACAGACAGAACGAAAGAAAAAACAAAGAAAGGGCAAAATGTATCGCAGTATAGTACTAGTTGCAAAGAATAAAAATAATTGGAAAAAAAACAACAAATTGTTAGTTTATGAAACGTTAACCTATAGACAAAGCGAATCATTCACAAGAACTTTAACTGCGCATTGGAAGCTACACCAATTCAAAGAAAAGCCACATTACCAGTTACCGTCGACTTCTGCCTTTCATTTTAAAGCCCACAGGTCGAAGTTCTTGTGAAGGTATAGTTCTGTCTTATAATTCAACGTTCCATTAACTTAACTTCTTTTGTGTTTTTGATCGTCTTGAAACGTTAGCAGTATAATTATCTGTTTCGTGTTTATAGTAGGTCAGCTTTTGACAAACAAGGAGTGGGAATTGTGGACCCGTTTCTGTTTGAATGACTGGCTTTCTGGGTAGTATTTATACTGATTGCTACAAAGACAAGTAAATCCACGGTAAATTAATTCTCCCTAACTCCCCCTCGACCTCCTCCTGTAGTTACTAATACTGATTTATCGAGCAAGGTAAATGCCCTCAGTGAACAGATTAGGTCGATCGATCTTTACCGATTTCAAAGTTCATTCTGCATGTGTACGACCATACTACTTTTCTTGGCCAAGAGACGTTTTCAGTTTTACTAACTGGCACCTTAATACATTGAAAGTCGCTGGTTCAGACAATGTTTTTCATTGTATAGTGCGCCAGAAAACTGGCTGTGCAATATTCTCACTGAATGCGCTCTTGTATTCTGAGAGAAAACTGGACTGGGTGGCCGAGAGGTAACGCACTTGCGCTCGGAAGCGAGAGGTTGCGAGTTCGACCCTGGGTCAGGGCGTTAGCAATTTTCTCCCCCCTTTCCTAACCTAGGTGGTGGGTTCAAGTGCTAGTCTTTCGGATGAGACGAAAAACCGAGCTCCCTTCGTGTGTAAACTACATTGGGGTGTGCACGTTAAAGATCCCACGATTGACAAAAGGGTCTTTCCTGGCAAAATTGTATAGGCATAGATAAAAAATGTCCACCAAAATACCCGTGTGACTTGGAATAATAGGCCGTGAAAAGTAGGATATGCGCCGAAATGGCTGCGATCTGCTGGCCGATGTGAATGCGTGATGTATTGTGTAAAAAAAAATGCCATCTCACACGGCATAAATAAATCCCTGCGCCTTGAATATGTGCGCGATATAAATTGCATAAAAAGATATAAAAAAAATTTTAAAAAATAAAAAAATCCCTGCGCTTAGAACTGTACCCACGGAATACGCGCGATATAAGCCTCATATTGATTGATTGATTGAGAAAACATCAACTTCATGCCATTACTTTTGACTAAAATAAAACCGATATTCGAGAATGTGTTGTGACTAAATAATATGATAATCCATCTGATCATTAAAACCGTGTACCTGGCTGCCTGAGAAGAACAAAACACCAGCACACACTCCATTAACCCAGATTGTGAACATCCATTTATTTTGTTCAATCCTTCCACCTAGAGCGGTGAACTATTTTTCTTCAATAGAGAAGCTGGCAATAAAGGCACACTTCTGGAATAGTAAACGTTAGTGCAATATTTGTAATCATAAAAGTAAGACATAGGATATTGACCGACCACCTGGCTGCTTCAATACATCCACGGTATTCATAAGTAAATGAAGTCCACAATTTTCAGACGGCCTTAGATTTTAAGTATTTTGGGGGGATATGGAAAGAAAGTTATTACAGTGACTCGATAAATTCTACCTCTTTTATGCACTTCACTGTGCTTGTCGATGAACTCATTTATAAAGTTGCGTTGAAGAGTAAATGACGATCCAATAGAAAAAACATGCTCGTAGTGTAGAAATACCTCCAAAGAGCTTAAAGCGATTTTGATGACGATTAACTGTGTTTGTAAAAGGGAGGAGGGGGGGGGGGGGTGAAATGCGTAAAATGCGTATAATTATTCTTTGTAGGCAACTTTTCCAACACGGAACATGAATCTAAATTCTATACACTCTCACTTGCCCGCATCGCCTAAGCATCATTCGAAGACATTCTCCGCCACTTTTGTTTGAATCCAGAATGCAAACGACAGTTTGCAAGTGTGAATTATGGGTCTCAAATAATTGTTTCTGACAACTCCTGCCCCATTCCCGTTTTATTGAAGAAACCCGTATTTCGTTTCCAGCATTCCCAGTCTTGCTTTGTTTTGTCTGCAGTTCTCAAAGACTGGGCAATGAATGAATACGAATATTTTCTTTGCCGGTTAGCAAATCTAGGTCAGACTGTCCACAACGCCAGGCTGAAGGTGTTATCTTCTCCTGATAATCTGTTGCTGTGTTCCAGCAGACACTATCCTAGTTTGTTCTTCTCCTTCTGCGTACACTCGTGTTTTGGAACGTGTGGGGACTGATATATGTGTATGTCGGATCGTCCCCCCTCCCCCTCCGCGCTCTGTTTTTCAGGTAATGCATGCTTGGTATCTTCATGTTTCTATCATCCACCCAACTCTTACATGGATTCCAGGATCTTTTTAATGTGTACGTGGTCTTGTGCTTGCGTGTACACACGAAGGGGGATAAGGCACTAGCAGGTCTGTACATAAGTGACCTGGGAGATAGGAGGTAGGGGGGGGGAATCTTTTATGTCATACTAGGTCGGCTGGAAAGACTCAGAACTCCGATCTGATCCAGCTGTGTAGCTGGTTTGATTTTAAGGCTGGAATCGGATATCCGATCTCTGCCAGACTGATGAAACTAGAATTCTGATTCTATCCTGTGAACTTCTGGCTGAGATCGGAATTCTGATAATTTTATCCGCCAGATGAGACCAGAATTCTGATTCTATTCAGCTAGATTCGGAATCCAACCAGATTCCGATCTCAGCCAAGACAGATACAAAGCATACGTTTGTAGCGGCAAAACTCCGTCACGTCCAAATAAAATTGCCTCCGAAAACGGCAACGGCGGCAATGACTTCTCGGTCAAATGATTACCAACGATTTGTAGATGAGAAAGCAGAAGGGGGGACCAATAAAGGGAGGACTGAGGAAGATGACCAGGCGAAGAAAGAAAAGAAGGAGTAAAAAAAACATGTTCGATAAGTCTCATTAGCCGAAAATGTCTTATGGTAGAATGCTGTATCACGAACAGCCTCTACAATGTCTGCCTAGTATAGCTCCCTAATGGATATTACATCGCCGGTTCTTAACCTGTCTGCCCAGCTTCGCAGGGCTTTTGTTCATGGCAGCAGATCTCTATTTAGATAATTAGACACATCTAGGAACCTGAAGGCTGAAGGGAGAAGGAAACAGAAGGTGTTGGGGGGCGGGCGACACAAGTGTCCAGAAGACAACAGTACTTGACGTTCCTGAGTTATAAGCGCCTCGTCACTTAAAGTTATTGGGGGATGAGCGTCTGCTTTCCCGAGAGGTACGAGTGTCAATTGCATAACTTTGATGGGGCCCGGTGTCACGAATTGAAAACTCTGCCTGAACAATCCCTCTAAATGCGGTCAATGCACATGCGCTAACATGGGGAGATTAATCAGGTCGTGAACAACCTAACCTTAACCCTAACCCTGACCCTTACCCTAACCCTAATCCTAACCCTAATCCTAACCCTAACCCTAACCCATGGTTCGTTTGGTCAAAGGGTCGCATTTTTTAAGTCCAAGATTGGCGCATGCGCATTGACCGCAATGAGAGGGATTGTTCAGCAGAGGTTTCAGTTCGAGACACCGCAGTGAAAATGTGTGTTTTGCGCATAGGAATGGAATGTGTGTTTGTTCTATGAGCTAATAACGGTATTTTAGATTTTACTCCTCATGAAACATAATATTATCTTCTTACTGCAACGATTGCATGCGCATCAGCTTCAGTCGCGGCAGCAACAGCAGCAACAACACAATGACAATAACAACGGCAACCGCTAGACCGCTTGCAACAACAGAAAACATGGAAAGAGATACATACAAGTGTGTTTGACCTAACAACAACGGGAAAGAAGGATGACACCGAAAGGAATGCCAACAAAAAACCAAAGCCTGTGTTTTCTGCAGAATTTCAAAGTTGCACCAGCTCCGCTCTCTTCTGTTGTTATAGTCTTATCATTTTTCCCCTGGTTCTTTACGTTGTCCTTATAACTCTTCTAGTCTGTACATAATTTTGTTTTTCTTCTTTTTTGTCTTCTTCTTTGTCTTGTTCTTGTTCGTGTTCTTGGTTTTTTTCTCTCTCTCTCTCTCTCTCTCTCTCTCTCTCTTCCTCTCCCTCTCTCTCTCTCTCTCTCTCTCTCTCTCTCTCTCTCTCTCTCTCTCTCTCTCTCTCTCTCTCTCTCTCTCTCTCTGACCGGCACGGTTGGCCTAGTGGTAAGGCGTCCGCCCCGTGATCGGAAGGTCGTGGGTTCAAACCCCGGCCGGGTCATACCTAAGACTTTAAAATTGGCAATCTAGTGGCTGCTCCGCCTGGCGTCTGGCATTATGGGGTTAGTGCTAGGACTGGTTGGTCCGGTGTCAGAATAATGTGACTGGGTGAGACATGAAGCCTGTGCTGCGACTTCTGTCTTGTGTGTGGCGCACGTTAAATGTCAAAGCAGCACCGCTCTGATATGGCTCTCTCTCTCTCTCTCTCTCTCTCTCTCTCTCTCTCTCTCTCTCTCTCTCTCTCTCTCTCTCTCTCTCTCTCTCTCTCTCTCTCTCTCTTCCTCTCCCTCTCTCTTCTTCCTTTTCCTTTTCTCGTTTCCACAGAGACTACTCCCCACCCCCTACGTTTTCTTCAGTTTCCATTTTTTCTCTTTTATTAATAATCCTCCCCCTCTCCCCCCCCCCCCCCCCCTTCTCTTTGCTTCCTTTCATTCTTTCCGACTCCAACCTACTTGCTCTAGTTCCATTCATCTTGTCACTTTTCTGAACGCCTTTGATTTCCATCGATAAATCTCCCTCTTTGCTGCGTTTCATTTCATGATTCTGGCCCGCTAGGATCGAATAGTATGAATCGCTGTATCATATATCAGTAGACCTTTCAACACATACTCATTCTCTTCAATAGCTAGAGAGAGAGAGAGAGAGAGAGAGAGAGAGAGAGAGAGAGAGAGAGAGAGAGAGAGAGAGAGAGAGAGAGAGAGAGAGAGAGAGAGAAAGAGAGAGAGAGAGAGAGAGAGAGAGAGAGAGAGAGAGAGATTCAGATTCAGATTCAGATTCAAAACTTTAATACAAAGGGATAAAGGTTTTAGGCAATGCCTAATCTTCCAACCTGTCCCTTTTAGACATACATGACATTATACATTACAATTATATATTTATATAACATGTATTGAACAGCCAAACGAATAACTAATTAACTAAGAATTTGTAATTAGGTTAAAAGTAACAAAACACTAGTTATAATAACGTGGTTCATTGATTAATAAAATGATGATTAAGATGTTATGCAGTAACAGTTATGATTTTAAAGCGTAGGGAGAGAATTATTTTTGACAAAGATATTTTCGAACATTTTTTTTAAAAGATGAAAGGGTTTGACATGTTTTACAGTACATTGGAAGTATATTCCACACAAGCGATCCCCAGTAGGATAAACTAGATTTATACAAATCAATGCGTGGGAGCGGTAGCGTATAATTCAAAAGCCTCGCTCTACCAGGAGGACGCTCAAACAGGTCTTGGATGTATGAAGGTGTTTCATGGTTGTACATTTTAAACATGAAAACACTAGCATTTAAAAAGAACTGCTGATGTAGCGGAAGAATGTTCAGTTGAGTGTATTTTTCTTGAGTAGTCATATTGGGATCTCGGTTTAATAACTTTACACCTCTCTTGTGAAGTGTGTTTATTTTCTTTATATGAACATCACTGGCATTGCACCAGACAGTAGATGCATAGCAAATGTGAGAGAGACAGTGTGCGTGGAAAAACATTTTGAGGGCATCCACAGAAACAACGCACCAGAGCTTGTTAAGTAAGAAAAGGTTCCTAGAAACTCGTTTATAAACTGTATCAATGTGAGAGCGCCAGTTAAGTTCATCATCAATTACAACTCCAAGCACACGGTGTTGATGGACTTGAGCAATGCTAACTGTACCATGCATAAGATCAAGGCTCAGAGGCTGTCGCTGGTGTTTTTGTCTTGTGGTTATTAACATGCTTTTTGTTTTCTTAGGATGCAGTGCCATTCTGTTACAATTACACCAATCATTAATATTTGCTATACTTTCTTGGAGTACTTTTCTTATGAGATTTATATCTGTATTACTGCTGTGAAGTGTTGAGTCATCCGCAAAAAGATCAAGTACAGCATTTTCTTGTTTGAGGTGTAATGGTAAATCATTAATGTATAGTCCAAACAGTAAGGGACCAAGGATAGAACCTTGTGGGACTCCACATTTTACAGTGCCTTGTGATGAATATGAACCGTTTAGGTAGACTGCTTGTTTCCTATCTGACAGATATGATGTAAAAAAGGACACAGATGAGCTATTTTGCAGGTAAATAAGTAATTTGTCTAACAAAATAGCGTGATCAACTAAGTCAAATGCTTTCCTGAGATCAAGGAATACCGCTCCAACCATTTCACGATTGTTTATTGCTTTTAGCCAGGTATCACAGAGCCGGGTAAGGGCAGTATGACATGAATGTTTAGGACGAAAACCTGATTGATAAGGATGAAAAATATTGTTTTCTTCAACATATTTAAGGAGATGGGTGTGTATATGCTTTTCCAGGGGTTTAGACAGTATAGAGAGAATAGATATCGGTCTGTAGTTGTCAAGGCTATCGGTGTCTTTTGACTTTGGTACTGGAATAACTTTAGCCGTTTTAAACACTGATGGGAAGACATTCTTCCTGATAGAGAGATTGTATACATGGGTTAAACTATTTACAATATAAGGAAGTGACATTTTTACAATTTGTGAATTAAGATTGTTTGTGTCCATTGTTTTTTTGTTATTTAGTTTAGAAATTAGTGCACCAACTTCAACGACTGTGATTACAGGTATATCAAACGAGTCAGATGGCAAAAGTTTCTCATTACAAAATTGACTGAGTACTTCAGGCACCTTATAGCCAATCTGATCAGAACTGGCTGAGGAATCAAGAACATTGTCGGTCATAGATAGAAAGTAACTATTACAATCATCAGCAGTTATATTAGGATTAATACAGGATGGGGCTTTGCGTGATTTACTAGTCAGTTCATTCATTGCACGCCAAATTTGACATATGTCATTTTTATCTATTATAAGATTTTGAAAATATTTCTTTTTTGCAAGTTTCACCAATTCAGAAATTTTGTTTCGCATTTTTTTGTAAAGTTCAAACTGTTTAATTTTTTTTAGAAAATCTCGAACTAACATAGCATCTTTAATTTCACCTGTCATCCAGTTCGGTACAGTCGAAAATTTAACTCTTTTCCTGCGGATTGGAGCATGTCTGTCAACAACAGATAATAATGTTCTGACAAATAACAATGCAGCTTCTTCAGGATCAAAACAATTTGACACCAATTGGAAATTTGCCAAACTTAAGTCAAGTAAAAACGCAGACTTGTCAAATTTTTTAAAACATCTATACGTGATATAGGTATGACCTTTTGACATTACCTTTGGTCGTTTACACGACCAAGTGCACGTGATCGGTTTATGGTCACTCATGCAAATATTAGATGTTGAAGCATTTAGAACCATGCTATCATTGTTCGTGTATATATGATCCAGAAGAGTTGAAGACATGCTAGTTACTCTTGTGGGCTCTTTTATAAGTTGAGTAATACCTAGCGATTCAGTTTTGTCAAGCCATTGAGACTGGTTTACTAACATGTTAATATTAAAGTCTCCCAATAATAGCATATTACAATTGCACACGTTGACTTTGTCCATCATATCTATAAAGTCATCAAACCATTCATCCGTGCAGGCGGGATTTCTGTATAAGAATCCAACTAGAATAGGAGATGAATTGTTTGGCCTTACTTCTAGCCAAATACACTCTACACTCTGTGGTTCAAGGTCATGCCGGCGTTTTACAACATGAAAACAATCGTTGTGCACATACACACCGATTCCCGTGTGATTTGGATGAGCAGCATCACGTCTTATAAAAGAATAATTCTGAATCTCAACAGAATCATCATTATGCTTTAGGTTTGACAGTCTTGTCTCTGTTAACCCAAGTAGATGAAGCGATGGTGACGTATTGAGAAGTAAACTGACATCATGCAGTTTGTTCCCCAAGTGATATACGTTCACGTGTCCAATGTTTAATCCACTTTTTGAACGCATATTTATACAGAATGAACACAATTAACTTACAAGGTTATTTGAAAAGAGGCAGCTGACTCAGACTCAGGACTTCGGTTAAAACGAAACCGTTTATATCCTAACACAATAACTGATATTGCAAAAAGCGACACAGATGCACACCGCTGGGTTTAAATGGAAGATAGTGCTCTAGATAATAGATCAAACATTAACTTTTTGTCGAGGGCACTCAGAGCCTCTGATCTCATGCTCTGTTGATGCAGAGACATATGTTCAGGTCTATACAATTCTGGCAGCTGTTGACGTGGCATATTAGGGAAATGGAAGAGAGGAGGTTTTTGTTCCTGTGAGTGCCATCCGAGGTGCTGATCCAGGTTTCTTGCACTGATCCGAGGGTGGGGCTCAGCAAATACATGTACACCCGGTTGTTGGCTGACTCCCGGAGCAGTTGACAATGCCATTAAAGGTTGAGGAACTTGACCTGGAGGTTGTTGGTGTTGTGGCGGGCCTGAAGTTTTGGGTCCGTAGTGACGTCCAACGAATGATGCAGTCGCTTGCCTTTGAGGACGTGGTTGGGTCTTATCACACCATGATGATATATCATCGTTTCCTCGTTTTTCTGATCGTCCAACATCATTATGATATTGTCTTGATGTTGTTGAATGTTTGTTTTCAGGGATGTTGCCAGAGAAACTACGCTTGATGTTGATAGCTAAGGCACTTGTCCCTCTGTTGTTGGGGTGTAGAGCATCCCTCATCCATCTTGTTTTGATGTCCCCTCGTATGGTGAAAAAGCTGACGTCATTGTTGACAAGATCAATGTGCTGTTGATGACAGAGCTGCATTAAGTTGTCGTTTGATTCATTTATACATGCTGTGATATGTTCATGTTGATCTCGGTGGGGCAATATTGAAGACATGATTAATCTTGCTTTTGGAAAACAGCGCCGAGTGTGTGCAATGATCGAGCGCCATGCTCCTTTTCCAAGGACGCCACCACGCTTGCAGTCGTTGATCCCTACATGCAGGACAACTGTGGTGACGTTGGGATGTATTGCTGTTCCTTTTAGAAGCCCAATAAGTTGTTCTCTGTCAAGGCCAGAAAGAGACAATACTTGTGATCTTTCATTGTCAATATTCATCTTTGCCTGATGGAGGCCTGACACAACTGAGTCACC
>NC_090245.1:64573015-64587280 GCF_037325665.1 Littorina saxatilis
TTCGGCCTTGGTCAATAAATATGAAACAAAAGACGATATGCTCCCCCTCGGACAGACAAAAAAGCTGGTCTGTCAACAACCCATCAAACATCTTATAATGTGAGTGAACGGGCGTAAAGCTCTATAGCTTTGAGTGACGAGGCATATTTTCTGCGCCTTCTTGCAATAATAAGGACGTATTATTTTGACAGTAGATATTGCTGAATACGCTGATCTTTTTGACAGTAGATATTGCTGAATACGCTGATCTTGATTTGCAAGAACACTCTGCAGGTTCAACATTTTGTTTTGGTAACAGACTTTTGTAGGCAATAAGTATGCCCAAGAAAAGTGCGTTATCTGATCTCCGCCTTGCTCATTTGAATGTGTATCACCTGCGTAACAAAACCGCAGATATATGTGTACTGTTGAATCAAAGCAAACAACCGTTACATATAGTAGGCATAAGCGAGACGAGACTTGATTCGAATGTCTCTGATGACTTTCTCAATGTACCCCATTACTCTATATTCAGGCGTGACAGCGTGAGACCGCAGCAAACTGGCCTCGCCGCCTATGTACATGAATCGTTAGTTAATTACACCAGAGATTCTATCTATGTCTCTGATTACACTCACCGTACACCCGATTTGGAAGCTGAGAATGTTGAGTGCCTGTGGCTTGAAATCAAAATTAATAAGTCTACCCCTATGCTCGTGGGTTTCCTGTATAGAAACCCTGCTGCATTGTCAAACTGGACAGATGATTTCATCAACCTTATGGACAGTATCAAGAGCCAAAATAAGCCTATATTAATATTAGGCGACTTCAATATCGATTTGCATAAACCACAGACAGCTTGGTGCACAATTTTGTCCCTCTTTGGTCTTCAACAACTAGTTGAAACGTCAACAAGAATAACTGCATCAACAGCGACATTAATTGACCATATATACACGGATAGAAAAACAATGGTTTCGAATGTTAATGTGGTAAATTCTGGCATTAGTGATCATTACGTGACTTGCTGCTCATGGAACTATATAATCCCAAAATGTCATAAAAAAAGGACACACAACCATCGAATATCGGAGCTTTAAAAAAATTCACGAGTCAAAGTTTTTCATAGACTTATCTTCAGCTCCGTTCCATGATGTGTTTAATTGTACTGAGGCGGAGGAGGCGCTTAATTGTTTCTCACGTATACTCTACCCGATTATTGATAAGCATGCCCCTCTGAGGCAACACCGAGTAAAATCCCCTACATTGCCACCATGGCTTACTCCTGAGATTGTAGAAGCTATGGCACGACGTGATTTTTTTAAGGAAAATCAAAGGAAATCAAAATTTAAAGCACAACGCAATAGAGTTACCGAGTTAGTACGCCAGGCAAAAATTAATCATTTTCATAATATTGGTTGAAGACAAAAAGAATGTTGCCACGCTTTGGCAAGCCATAAATGAAGTGTTAGGTAAATCCCAAAGAACAAATAGCAGATTAAATAGCGCCATTTCTCCTGACGAATTCAATGAGCACTTTCTGTGTTTGGCTGATCGATTGAAACAATCTAAAAATGTAAATGAAGAAATCGAGGGTGGGGACTCCCTGTTGTTTAGATTAAAAGAATTTTGTATTCATAAATTGAAATCACAAGATTCATTCTCTATCTCAACTGTTGCCGTACATGAAGTTGGAAAATTTATAGAAAACCTTCAGAATAATAAATCCATGGGGCCTGACAAAATCCCCCCGTCGTTGCTTAAATTAGCCCTACCGTACATAGTGGAATCCCTAACGTATGTGTATAATCTTTGCATTGAACAAAACATTTTTCCTGATGCATTTAAAACGGCAAAGGTCGTTCCACTTCCTAAAAATAAAGATGTGTCTGACCCTAATAACTTCAGGCCAATTTCATTGCTTCCTATTTTATCAAAGCCTTTAGAGAAGCACATCCAGAAGAATCTTCTGAACTACATGGAAAGGTGCAAATTGTGACCCTCCACCACGGAATGAGTCGCATGTCACCTTTGCATGATTTTCATATTTTTACATTTTCCTAAAGAGTTTTTTATGCTCTAGCCAGTGGTGAAAACCGTTTTAGAAAAGAGCGAAAACTGTTTCAGTTATAAGCCTGTGACTAAGGTGATCCTCACGCTGTTACCATACACTCTCCGGACTTATATCAAGCCTAGCGCAGAACCGCGCGAGGTGACATGCGACTCATTTCGTGGTGGAGGGTCACAATTATTTCACAACTTTCAATCTGGGTTTCGTCCGAAACATTCCTGTAGTACAGCTCTTTCATCACTATGTGATAACTGGCTATCGGCAATTAATCGTTCGGACATATCAGGGGCTGTATTTCTTGATTTTAAGAAAGCTTTTGATCTTGTAGATCACACATTACTTTTACATAAACTCGCATTGTTCGTGAACAATCCCGCAACGTGTTCATTCTTTAAATCATATCTTGTCAACAGAACACAGTATGTTTCTATCAACGGTAAAACCTCTCCCAAAGGATGTTTAAAGAGTTGCGTCCCCCAGGGGTCAGTTTTAGGGCCTATTTTGTTTTGTGTATTCATTAACGACCTCCCCCTTCATATATCTAATCCCAAAGTTAAAACGGATTTTTTTGCAGATGATTCGACGCTTCACACAAGCTGTAGGACTGTTCAAGAAATTGAAGTTTCCTTACAGTCTAGTCTGAATGAAGTCAACAGTTGGTGTAGCCAGAATTTTATGATTGTGCACCCAGTGAAGACAAAAAGCATGATTATTACAACAAGACAAAAACACCAGTCACGACCTCTTAAGTTAAATCTTTCTCTGGAATCACAACCTGTTCAGCAGGTAACGGAACATCGTGTTTTGGGTGTGATAGTCGATCAAGAATTAAAATGGCAATCTCATGTACATTATATTTGTCAAAAAGTATCCAAGAATTTGTTTCTGCTATCAAAGTTAAAGCAATATGTCGATATCGCAATACTAAAACTATTTTATCATGCCCACATCTTATCCCATATTAATTACGCATCAACTCTTTGGGATGGTGTCTCTGATATTCACATGAAAAGGATAAACTCTCTACATCGTCGGGCAGCTAAAATCGTGTTAAATGGTCCACAATTATCAGCTGATTTGAAGTTAAAGAATCTAAACTACCTGCCGCTAGTTAAGCAGTTACAGTTTAATAAGACTGTAATGATGTATAAAGTATATCATGGCGAAGTGCCCAACTATATTCAGGACCTATTTCACAGAGTCACCGAAAGGTACGGGTCTATCAATTTTCTACCACCAATACCCAGGATTGATTTGTTCAAAACAAGTCAAGCGTTCTCTGGCTCTATGGTGTGGAACTCCATTCCGTCTGTAATAAGATCATTAACCTCAGTAAAGTTTTAAACAAGCTCTTCATAATCATTATGTGTCTACGTAGATGGCTATATCTAGTCTTAACATGTGCAAGTAGCTGCCAACAATTGGCAAAGCTTTATGAATTACAAAAATATGTTCTTTATTACATGTATTATGTGGAATTTATGTTGCGATTTTCCATCATCATCATCAACATCATCATCATCATCATCATCATCATCATCATCATCATCATCATCTTCATCTTCATCATCATCATCATTTACACCAAATAATCATTGTGAGCATTAGTGAAAACGTTGGTATTGTGTGAATTTGACCGTCGATCACTTTACATACATGTGTAACCTCAATTAACATGTTGCATGTTTCGCTTTTGATTTGTATGTTGCTTACTTTGTCATGTTGTGCTTACTTGTCGATTGTTTGCTGGGTCGTTCGTTTAATTTGTTTATTTGTCATGTTGCTTTACTAGTTTATTACCTATTAGACATTTGTATTAGAAGTAAGGACAGGTTGTAAGAAAAGGCGTCGCCTTAAACCTCTATCCTTGAAAAATAAAGTTACATCATCATCATCATCATCATCATCTCTCTCTCTCTCTCTCTCTCTCTCTCTCTCTCTCTCTCTCTCTCTCTCTCTCTCTCTCTCTCTCTCTCTCTCTCTCTCTCTCTCCAGATATTTCTCATTGCTTATACATGGCACATTTCGTTCTCACTTAGCCTGAACATGTTTATATTGTGGATGCCTTATTTGTACCTTTTACACGTTTCAGTAGATAAATGTACCTAAATAATTTCATAACATGACTTATGTAACGATGCTACATGTTATTACTTGCAACGTAGTTGCTTCATTGACTCCTCAGTTTCACGGATTTTGTCTTCCCTCGAAGTTTCACACGGTTTTTTTTGCTTGAAGCAGTTTTCATTATACCTTTGACAATAATATGTCATGTTCGTTTGTATGTATATTTTTGTTTGTTTGTTTAGTCTGTTAATCGTTTGCTTGTTTGTCGTTTGTTGTTATTACGTCTTTAATTGATATTCCAACATTTTTAAAACGTATTATCATTAGATTAAACCCTCCCATGGGCGAGGGCTGGATGTAAAAAAGCACCTGTTTGCTTATGCCATTACCCTCGTTAATAAAGAATTTGTCATTGTCATTGTCTCTCTCTCTCTCTCTCTCTCTCTCTCTCTCTCTCTCTCTCTCTCTCTCTCTCTCTCTCTCTCTCTCTCTCTCTCTCTCTCTCTCTCTCTCTCTCTCTCTTTTTTTTTTACTCTTATCTTAGAGAGAGGGTTCAATCTGTATACGTACAGGGCACTGTGAAATGTGGAGTGCCACAGGGGTCTGTTTTGGGACCTGTATTATTTTGCATGTATATAAATGATTTGCCCTTGTGCCAGTAGTTTAGTCTGAATCGCTCTACACACACACACACACACAGACACACACAGACACACACACACACACACACACACACACGCGCGCACATACACCACGACCCTCGTCTCGATTCCCCCCTCTACGTTAAAACATTTTGTCAAAACTTGACGCCCCAACATATCTTATACAACTCTCTCCCCTCGTTTTCTTTATCTCATCGCGCTCTGGACATCTCTCCCTCTCTTGTTCAGATTAAAAAGATGTGTGAGTGTGTGTTATCTAATGGACATATCATGAATCATTACACGGGAATTCTTCTTGAGGATATATACCCCCACGAAGATTTTTTTCTTTTTTGTTCCAGAATTTCTTTGATAGCGTCATATCCGGATGTTCATACAAGTTGAGGTGGCACTGTGACGATCTCATTTTTCAATCAAATTGATTGACATTTTGGTCAAACAATCTGTAGCCCGTTCCGGTGTCTGCGATTGCATTTCAGCTAGGAAACTTAAAAGTCAATCAATTATTTTGTTCATAACATTTTACAAATTTCAATAACAGATTAAACAAGTCGCGTAAGGCGAAAATACAACATTTAGTCAAGCTGTCGGACTCACAGAATGAAACTGAGCGCACTGTATTTTTTTTCTTACAAAGACCGAATCCTCATAGCATTGTTAGTCCACCGCTCGTGGCAAAGGCAGTGAAATTGACTAGCCAGAATAGCGTGGTAGTGGTTGCGCTAAGCAGGTTAGCACGCTTTTCTGTAGATCTGTTCTTTTTAACTTTCTGAGCTTCTTTTTAATTCAAACTTATCATATCTATATGTTTTTGGAATCAGGAACCGATAAGGAATAAGATAACATTGTTTTTAAATCGATTTTTGAAATGTGTTCATAATTTTCATATTTTTAATTTTCTGAGCTCGTTTTCAATCCAAATATAACATTCTTATATGTTTTTGGAATAAAAAAAAATGATGGAAAATAAGATGAAATTCTTTTTAGATCGTTTTATAAAAACATAATTTTAATTACAATTTTCAGATTTTTAATGACCAAACTCATTAGTTAATTTCTAAGCCTCCAAGCTGAAATGCAATACCAAAGTCCGGCCTTTGTCGAAAATCGCTTGGCCAAAATTTCAATTAATTTTATTGAAAACTGAAGGTGTGACAGTGCCGCCTCAACTTTCACAAAAACCCGGATATGACGTCATCAAAAACATTTATCGAAAAAGTGAAAAAATTCTGTGGGGATATCCTTCCCAGGAACTTTTATGTAAAGTTACATGAAGATCAGTCCAGTAGTTTACTCTGAATCGCTCCACACACACACACACACACACACACACACACACACACACACACACACACACACACACACACACACACATACATACACACACACACCACGACCCTCGTCTTGATTCCCCCTCTATGTTAAAACATTTAGACAAAACTTGACTAAATGTAAAAACGATAGTATTGATTTCTTTATCATTTCCTGAATCAATCTATTAGCTTCAGGCCGTCATAATGATTGACTAAATGTTTTGATATTGCTTGACGCGACTTGTTGAATTTTATTACAACTCCGCTTGTCGTATGTGAACACTAATTCATTTCATCGATGGAAAAACAGGGGCAGTAGGTTATTATCTATACAACAACACAATGAAGTTGCAATAGATTGTAATAATTATTTCAAGTCAACCGTCTCAGTGGATCCAGATGCATATGTCATCCTGAATCACAGGCACTCGTCACGAGCTCGGCGGGATCAAAATGGGCGGGGCCTAATGCGCTCTCAGTACTACTACTATTACAACGTAAAACTCTCTTCTAATTCTGCGTCGTCCTGTAGACCGAACGGAAATGCTGTGTTGCCAAGATTGTGCAGACGACAGAAAAGTAATCACCCTAATCACGTGACATCCAAGACATAAGCCCCGCCTACCTCGTGTCGAGTGCCTGTGCCCTGAATATATTGTAAGAGATTTGCTCAAAGGAGATTTGCGTTTGAAATTCATAGAGAATCTCAGAAAACATTCTTCGTCTTTTGAAGATAATCGGAACCTGACCAGATCCGGCAAACGATTCGCTCCATGGCGTTCCGCGTCTGAAATTCACGTTAAGTCTGAGCAAAGAAAGTTCGTCTTTTGAAAATCATGCAGACTTGGGCAGAAAAAGTCCCAATTACATTAGTCAGACCACTCCGCTTTACTTTTCCATTTGTTCCGGGTTGAATTTCTGTGCTATGTACTTTTCCCACAAGGTTCTGAGAGGTTTTTCTTTGGAAACATTATATTCCCAAAGACCTAGAAAGTGTTGAACCAAAGAGAAGGATAGAGAGAGAAAGAAATGAAAAGAGATAGAGGAGAGAGAGACAGAGACAGAGACAGAGAGACAGAGCCAGAGACAGAGACAGAGAGAGAGAGACAGACAGACATATAGAGACAAAGAGGAGCTACATATACAGGAAGAGAGAGAGTCAGAGACAAACAAAAACAAAAACAGTGGTAGGGACAGAGAGAGACGGAGAGATTATTTAAAGAATATTTGTTGTGAAAACATAGAACATCCTTCTTTTGGCTTCTTAGCTCAAGCTGGTGCAAGGCATATTTGCGTAACATTTCGTCGATGCCAGGCAAACATCTTTTATAAGACTTTTGTCAAGAACACGCTGCCGTAATGGATCTTCCAAGTCGATGGGTCCGATCAACATTACAGCGATTGCACCAGTGCAAAATAAAGGGTGACTGTAAAAAGGTGAAACACACACACGCGCGCGCACACACACATGCACACGCGCGCGCGTACACACATGCACACGCGCGCGTGGACACACATGCACACGCGCGCGCGCGTTCACACACGCACGCACGCACGCACGCACACTTACACACACACATACACACTCACACACTCACACACACACACACACACACACACACACACACACACACACACACACGCACACAATTTACCCCGCCAAAACTGAGTAATCATTCAACAAACTCTTTTTGCACCTAGAAATATTAATCACAGTGACAACAATATATGGCAATCCGAATGGTGCAAAAGTCCCTTTTAGCTCTTGATGTCTAAATAACACATTATTTAGCTAAATAACGCGTTATTTAGTTAAACAATGCTTTATTTAGCTATATCATGCATTATTTAGCTAAATAATGCATTGTTTAAATTAAACAATGCATTATTTACAGATACAGAAAAAAGAGAGCCCAGAGCACTAAATAATGCATTGTTTAGCATAAATAAGAGATTGTGTTTGTAAATAACTCATTATTTATAAATAATAACGCGTTTTCTCTAAACAATATATTATATGTAAATAAAGTGTTATTTAAATAAATAAAATATTATTTAGATAAATAAAATATTATTTATCTAAATAAAATATTATTTAGATAAATAAAATATTATATGTAAATAAAATATTATTTATCTAAATAAAATATTATTTATCTAAATAAAATATTATTTAGATAAATAATTTATTATTTAGATAAATAATTTATTATTTAGATAAATAATTTATTATTTAGATAAATAATTTATTATTTACTGTTTTTGCCTTGAAATAGTATTATTACACTAAATAATGCTTTATATAGCTATATAATAGGTTTCCGCTATATAATTCATGATTTGGTAAATAATACATCATATACCGTAAATAAAATATTATATACCGTAAACAATTCATTGTTTAGCGCATCGCGAAGCCGTTTTTTCTCTTGTTGTTTTTTTCCACGTGTTTCCGTGGATCCACGAGAGCTCTGTTGATTCTCAAACTGACCAATCAGACAACTAGCATCTGTACACTAATTAAAGTCCCATTGTTGAGTGTGACGAAAACTCGTGGTGACGATTTTAAAACATGTTGGGTCACGCATGGTCCAATCTTACATGGTCCAATCTTACATGGTCCAACCTTACATGGTCCAACCTTACATGGTCCAACCTTACATGGTCCAATCTTACATGGTCCAACCTTACATGGTCCAACCTTACATGGTCCAATCTTACATGGTCCAATCTTACATGGTCCAACCTTACATGGTTCAACCTTACATGGTCCAATCTTACATGGTCCAATCTTGCATGGTCCAATCTTACATGGTCCAATCTTACATGGTCCAACCTACATGGTCCAACCTTACATGGTCCAACCTTACATGGTCCAATCTTACATGGTCCAACCTTACATGGTCCAACCTTACATGGTCCAATCTTACATGGTCCAATCTTGCATGGTCCAATCTTGCATGGTCCAACCTTACATGGTCCAATCTTACATGGTCCAACCTTACATGGTCCAACCTTACATGGTCCAATCTTACATGGTCCAATCTTACATGGTCCAACCTTACATGGTTCAACCTTACATGGTCCAATCTTACATGGTCCAATCTTGCATGGTCCAATCTTACATGGTCCAACCTTGCATGGTCCAACCTTGCATGGTCCAATCTTACATGGTCCAACCTTACATGGTCCAACCTTACATGGTCCAATCTTACATGGTCCAACCTTACATGGTCCAACCTTACATGGTCCAATCTTACATGGTCCAATCTTGCATGGACCAATCTTGCATGGTCCAACCTTGCATGGTCCAATCTTACATGGTCCAACCTTACATGGTCCAACCTTACATGGTCCAACCTTACATGGTCCAATCTTGCATGGTCCAATCTTACATGGTCCAACCTTGCATGGTCCAACCTTGCATGGTCCAATCTTACATGGTCCAATCTTACATGGTCCAACCTTACATGGTCCCACCTTACATGGTCCAACCTTACATGGTCCAATCTTACATGGTCCAACCTTACATGGTCCAACCTTGCATGGTCCAATCTTACATGGTCCAACCTTACATGGTCCAACCTTACATGGTCCAACCTTACATGGTCCAATCTTACATGGTCCAACCTTACATGGTCCAACCTTACATGGTCCAATCTTACATGGTCCAATCTTGCATGGTCCAATCTTACATGGTCCAACCTTGCATGGTCCAACCTTGCATGGTCCAATCTTACATGGTCCAATCTTACATGGTCCAACCTTACATGGTCCAACCTTACATGGTCCAACCTTACATGGTCCAATCTTACATGGTCCAACCTTACATGGTCCAACCTTGCATGGTCCAATCTTACATGGTCCAACCTTACATGGTCCAACCTTACATGGTCCAACCTTACATGGTCCAATCTTACATGGTCCAACCTTACATGGTCCAACCTTACATGGTCCAATCTTGCATGGTCCAATCTTGCATGGTCCAACCTTACATGGTCCAACCTTGCATGGTCCAACCTTACATGGTCCAACCTTACATGGTCCAATCTTACATGGTCCAACCTTACATGGTCCAACCTTACATGGTCCAATCTTACATGGTCCAATCTTACATGGTCCAACCTTACATGGTTCAACCTTACATGGTCCAATCTTACATGGTTCAATCTTGCATGGTCCAATCTTACATGGTCCAACCTTGCATGGTCCAACCTTGCATGGTCCAATCTTACATGGTCCAACCTTACATGGTCCAACCTTACATGGTCCAACCTTACATGGTCCAATCTTACATGGTCCAACCTTACATGGTCCAACCTTACATGGTCCAATCTTGCATGGTCCAACCTTGCATGGTCCAACCTTGCATGGTCCAATCTTGCATGGTCCAACCTTACATGGTCCAACCTTACATGGTCCAACCTTACATGGTCCAACCTTACATGGTTCAACCTTACATGGTCCAATCTTACATGGTCCAATCTTGCATGGTCCAATCTTACATGGTCCAACCTTGCATGGTCCAACCTTGCATGGTCCAATCTTACATGGTCCAACCTTACATGGTCCAACCTTACATGGTCCAACCTTACATGGTCCAATCTTACATGGTCCAACCTTACATGGTCCAACCTTACATGGTCCAATCTTGCATGGTCCAATCTTGCATGGTCCAACCTTGCATGGTCCAATCTTACATGGTCCAACCTTACATGGTCCAACCTTACATGGTCCAATCTTACATGGTCCAACCTTACATGGTCCAACCTTGCATGGTCCAATCTTACATGGTCCAATAATATATATGGACCATGTAAGATTGGACCATGTAAGGTTGGACCATGTAAGATTGGACCATGTAAGGTTGGACCATGCACGATTGGACCATGTAAGGTTGGACCATGCAAGGTTGGACCATGTAAGGTTGGACCATGTAAGATTGGACCATGCAGGGTTGGACCATGCAAGGTTGGACCATGTAAGATTGGACCATGTAAGGTTGAACCATGTAAGGTTGGACCATGTAAGATTGGACCATGTAAGATTGGACCATGTAAGGTTGGACCATGTAAGGTTGGACCATGTAAGATTGGACCATGTAAGGTTGGACCATGTAAGGTTGGACCATGTAAGGTTGGACCATGCAAGGTTGGACCATGTAAGATTGGACCATGTAAGGTTGGACCATGTAAGGTTGGACCATGCAAGGTTGGACCATGTAAGATTGGACCATGCAAGATTGGACCATGCAAGATTGGACCATGTAAGATTGGACCATGTAAGGTTGGACCATGTAAGGTTGGACCATGTAAGATTGGACCATGTAAGGTTGGACCATGTAAGGTTGGACCATGTAAGGTTGGACCATGTAAGATTGGACCATGTAAGATTGGACCATGCAAGGTTGGACCATGTAAGGTTGGACCATGTAAGGTTGGACCATGTAAGATTGGACCATGTAAGGTTGGACCATGTAAGGTTGGACCATGTAAGATTGGACCATGTAAGATTGGACCATGCAAGGTTGGACCATGCAAGGTTGGACCATGTAAGATTGGACCATGCAAGATTGGACCATGTAAGATTGGACCATGTAAGGTTGGACCATGTAAGGTTGGACCATGTAAGGTTGGACCATGTAAGATTGGACCATGCAAGGTTGGACCATGCAAGATTGGACCATGTAAGATTGGACCATGTAAGGTTGGACCATGTAAGGTTGGACCATGTAAGGTTGGACCATGTAAGATTGGACCATGCAAGGTTGGACCATGCAAGGTTGGACCATGTAAGATTGGACCATGCAAGATTGGACCATGTAAGATTGGACCATGTAAGGTTGGACCATGTAAGATTGGACCATGTAAGATTGGACCATGTAAGGTTGGACCATGTAAGGTTGGACCATGTAAGATTGGACCATGTAAAGTTGGACCATGCAAGATTGGACCATGCAAGATTGGACCATGTAAGGTTGGACCATGTAAGGTTGGACCATGTAAGATTGGACCATGTAAGGTTGGACCATGTAAGGTTGGACCATGTAAGATTGGACCATGTAAGATTGGACCATGTAAGATTGGACCATGTAAGATTGGACCATGTAAGGTTGGACCATGTAAGGTTGGACCATGTAAGATTGGACCATGTAAGATTGGACCATGCAAGATTGGACCATGTAAGATTGGACCATGGACCATGTAAGGTTGGACCATGTAAGGTTGGACCATGTAAGATTGGACCATGTAAGATTGGACCATGCAAGGTTGGACCATGCAAGGTTGGACCATGTAAGATTGGACCATGCAAGATTGGACCATGTAAGATTGGACCATGTAAGGTTGAACCATGTAAGGTTGGACCATGTAAGATGGGACCATGTAAGATTGGACCATGTAAGGTTGGACCATGTAAGGTTGGACCATGTAAGATTGGACCATGTAAGATTGGACCATGCGTGACCCAACATGTTTTAAAATCGTCACCACGAGTTTTCGTCACACTCAACAATGGGACTTTAATTAGTGTACAGATGCTAGTTGTCTGATTGGTCAGTTTGAGAATCAACAGAGCTCTCGTGGATCCACGGAAACACGTGGAAAAAAACAACAAGAGAAAAAACGGCTTCGCGATGCGCTAAACAATGAATTGTTTACGGTATATAATATTTTATTTACGGTATATAATGTATTATTTACCAAATCATGAATTATATAGCGGAAACCTATTATATAGCTATATAAAGCATTATTTAGTGTAATAATACTATTTCAAGGCAAAAACAGTAAATAATAAATTATTTATCTAAATAATAAATTATTTATCTAAATAATAAATTATTTATCTAAATAATAAATTATTTATCTAAATAATATTTTATTTAGATAAATAATATTTTATTTAGATAAATAATATTTTATTTACATATAATATTTTATTTATCTAAATAATATTTTATTTATTTAAATAACACTTTATTTACATATAATATATTGTTTAGAGAAAACGCGTAATTATTTATAAATAATGAGTTATTTACAAACACAATCTCTTATTTATGCTAAACAATGCATTATTTAGTGCTCTGGGCTCTCTTTTTTCTGTATCTGTAAATAATGCATTGTTTAATTTAAACAATGCATTATTTAGCTAAATAATGCATGATATAGCTAAATAAAGCATTGTTTAGCTAAATAACGCGTTATTTAGCTAAATAATGTGTTATTTAGACATCAAGAGCTAAAAGGGACTTTTGCACCATTCGGATTGCCATAACAATAGCGCTTCGTTCTGTTCCTTTTTATATTTAGTCAAGTTTTGACTAAATATTTTAACATCGAGGGGGAATCGAAACGAGGGTCGTGGTGTATGTGCGTGTGTGCGTGTGTGCGTGTGTGTGTGTGTGTGTGTAGAGCGATTCAGACTAAACTACTGGACCGATCTTTATGAAATTTGACATGAGAGTTCCTGGGTATGAAATCCCCGAACGTTTTCTTCATTTTTTTGATAAATGTCTTTGATGACGTCATATCCGGCTTTTCGTGAAAGTTGTGGCGGCACTGTCACGCCCTCATTTTTCAACCAAATTGGTTGAAATTTTGGTCAAGTAATCTTCGACGAAGCCCGGACTTCGGTATTGCATTTCAGCTTGGTGGCTTAAAAATTAATTAATGACGTTGGTCATTAAAAATCTGAAAATTGTAAAAAAAAAAATACAAATTTATAAAACGATCCAAATTTACGTTTATCTTATTTTCCATCATTTGCTGATTCCAAAAACATATAAATATGTTATATTCAGATTAAAAACAAGCTCTGAAAATTAAATATATAACAATTATTATAATTTTTTTTTTTCGAAATCAATTTAAAAACACTTTCATCTTATTCCTTGTCGGTTCCTGATTCCAAAAATATATAGATATGATATGTTTGGATTAAAAACACGCTCAGAAAGTTAAAACGAAGAGAGGTACAGAAAAGCGTGCTATCCTTCTCAGCGCAACGAATACCCCGCTCTTCTTGTCAATTCCACGGGCACTGCCTTTGCCACGGGCGGTGGAGTGACGATGCTACGAGTATACGGTCTTGCTGCGTTGCGTTGCGTTCAGTTTCATTCTGTGAGTTCGACAGCTACTTGACTAAATATTGTATTTTCGCCTTACGCGAC